>NW_024716113.1:25000-47500 GCF_018991925.1 Homarus americanus | reverse complement strand
TTGTCCTCCTCTCCGTCTTTCCTATTGTGTTTCTTCTCCTTATTATTTTTTTCCTCCTCCTCCCATACCTCCTTTTTTCCTTATCCTCCCATACTTCAAGTTACGTAGGTTGTTAGGTTAGATTAAGTTACGTTAGTTAGTTAGGTTAGATTGTTACGTTAGGTTAGGTTAGGTTAGATCAAGTCGGTTAGACTTGTTGTCAAGTTTATTAAATAAAAGAAATTTTTTATTCTTATGTATTGTCCATACACTGTCATTGAAGAAAAACATGGTGACGAGAGTTTATGGAAGTAAGCTTGTGTAAGTTTGTGTAGCTACTAAACTTACTTCTTTTTTTTTTTTTTTTTTTTTTTTTTTTTTTTTTTTTTTTTTTTTTTTTTTTTTTTTTTTTTTTTTTTTTTTTTTTTTTTTTTTTTTTTTTTTTTTTTTTTTTTTTTTTTTTTTTTTTTTTTTTTTTTTTTTTTTTTTTTTTTTTTTTTTTTTTTTTTTTTTTTTTTTTTTTTTTTTTTTTTTTTTTTTTTTTTTTTTTTTTTTTTTTTTTTTTTTTTTTTTTTTTTTTTTTTTTTTTTTTTTTTTTTTTTTTTTTTTTTTTTTTTTTTTTTTTTTTTTTTTTTTTTTTTTTTTTCATTTTAAAGGAAAAATTAATTGACACTTTAATTGATTTAAATTAAAATCAGAGAGAGAGGTTATATAAACATAGGCTCATTTTGCTTGTGTTCATGCTAATCTTTTGCCTGCTGCTGTTTGTCTGTCGCTGCTTGCCTGCTGCTGCTCTGTCTGCCACACTTTCGCCCGCCGCCCTTCGCCTGCCACATATCTTCGTCTGCCACACTTTCGCTTGGCTACACCTTCACCTGCCATACCTTCGCTTGCCATACCCTCATCTGCCATACCTTCGTCTGCCACACCTTCTCCGCTATTCCTTCACCTGTCCTTGGCTTGTCACTACTTTGCCTGCCAATTCTTCTGCCTGCCATACCTTCTGTTCCGCTACACTTTCACCTGCCATATCTTTTGTTGCCACCACTTCGCCACACCTGCGATCTCATACTTCGCCTGCCATATCTTCGCCCGCCACCTTCGTCTGCACCTTCACCTGGTTATCTTTGGCTGCTACACACTTCGCCATACCTTCTGTCTGCCACACATTCACCTGCCATATCTTTTTGCTCTGCCACACCTTCGCTTGCACACCTTCACCTGCCACACTTCACACCTGCCACCTTCATCTGGCACCTCTGCCTGTCACTCCTTCTGCTTACATTCTTGTGTTACACTGTTGTCTGCACACTCTTCATCTGCCACTCCTTCACCTGCCACACCTTCGCTTGTGACACATCTTCACCAGCCATACTCTCATGTTCCATAATTTGCTCATAATCTTCTGTCTGCCACACCTTCACCTTCACTCCTTCACCTTGCCGTACTGCCTGTCACTCTCTCTGACCATTCCTTCATACATACACCTTCACCTGCCATAATTCTGTCTGCCACACTTTCACCTGCCATTTTGCCTGCACACACCTTTTCTTTTTTCACACCTTCACCTGCCACACCTTCGTCTGCCACACCTTCACTCTGCACCTTCACCTGCCGCACCTTCGCTCCTGTCACTTCCTTCTGCCGGCCATTCCTTCGCCCCGCCACCTTTCGCCTTGCCACATCTTCATCGCCACCACCCGCCGCACCTTTCACCACCCTTCACCCGCCGCACCTTCACCTGCCATATCTTTGGCTGCCACACCTCGCCTGCCATACCTTCTGTCTGCCACATTCACCTGCCATATCTTTGCGTCCGCTACACCTTTCTGCTTCTGCACCTTCACCTGCCACACCTTCGTCTGCCACACCTTCACCTGCCACTCCTTCACCTGCCGCACCTTCACCTGTCACCTTCGCCGGCCATTCTTTGTTGCCATACCTTCGTCTTGACACACCTTCATCTGCTACCTTCATGCCACTAACTTTGCTTCCTTACACCTTCACCAGCCACACTTTTCAGTTTCGTTATACCCTTCGTCTGCTATACTCTTTCGTCTGCTACACCTTCTTCAGCCTGCCACTCTCACCTGCCGCACCTTCGCCTGTCACCTTCGCCGGCTATTCCTTTTCGCTTGCACACCTTTTCACCTGGCACCTTTTCGTTCGCCAGCACCTTCACCTGCCATTTCTTGCCTGCCACACCTTTCGCTTTGCCACTCCTTCACCTGCCACACCTTTCGATCTGCCACACCTTCACCTGCTACTCCTTCACCTGCCCGCACATTCGCTCTTGCTACCTTCGCTGGCTATTCTTCGCCTGCCATCTTCGCCTGCCACTCTCTTCATCTGCTCCTTCACCTGCCGCACCTTCGCTTGTCACCTTCTGCCTGCCATTCCTTCACCTGCCACTCCTTTTCTTCGCCGGTCACTCCTTCACCTGCCAGATACCTTTCTTTCGCCTGCCACTCCTTCATCTGCCACCCTTCACCTGCCGACCTTCGCTTGCTTACTCCTTCGCCTGCCACTCCTTCGCCTGCCACTCTGCCGGTCACTCGCCACTTCTTCATCTGCCACCTTCACCTGACGCACCTTCGCTTATACCTCTTTTCGCCTGCCACCCTTCGCCTGCCACCTTGCCTGCCACCCTTCGCCTGCCACTCCTTCGCCTGCCACCTTCGCCTGCCATTCTTCGTCGCTTCACCTTTTCTGCTCACTTTCGCCTGCTAATTTTCGCTGGTCACCTTTCACCTCAATACCTTCGCCTGCCACCTTCCTTCTTCACCCTGCCGTTCTTCGCCTGTCACCCTTCTGCCCGCATACTCTTCACCTGCCATATCTTCTCGCCTGCCACCTTCGCCTGTCACTCCTTCGCCTGCCACCACCCGCCAGCATCTTCGCCTGCCACCCTTCGGCTCTGTCACCCTTCGCTCATACTTTTGCTTTGCCACACCCTCTGCCCACATTCTTCGCCTGTCACCCCTTCGCCCTGCCATACTTTCGTCTGCCACCCTTCGCTGCCACATCTTCGCTCTTCGCTTACATCTTCGCCTGCCACACCTTCGACCGCCATACTCGCTCACACATCTTCACCCGCCACCTTCGCCTGCCACATCTTCGCCTGCGCACCTTGCGACTGCCATACCTTCGCCTGCCACACCTTCGCCTGCCATATCCGCCTGCCACACCTTCACCTGCCACACCTTCGTCTGCCACACCTGCGACTGCCATACTGCCTGCCGCACCTTCACCTGCCATATCTTCGCTCACACCTTCGCCTCACACACCTTCGCCTGCCACACCTGCGATTGCCATACCTTCGCTCTGCCACTAATTCCTTGCTGTCTTATAACTTAGTCAGCCCACTGTCCATTTCCTTTATGGTTAATTCTTCCAAGATGTCCCTGAGTTGATGCACCCAAACACACACACACACACACACACACACACACACACACACACACACCAAGACCTCCCTCCCACTACCCCTCCTCTTCTCCCTCTCCCCCACCTCCTTCTTCCCTCCCCGTTTTCCTCTCCTCCTCTCTCTCTAAAAATCTAAATAGAATATCCTCCCTCCTTTCTCCTCCTCTCCCTCCCTCCCTCCCCCTGCCCTTTCTCCCTCCTCCTCCCTTCCTCTCATCCCCCTCCCTCACTCCTACTCCCTCACACACCGCCTCTGTCTCTTCTGCCTCCCCGCCATCCATCAACACGACTTACTCTCTAAAAAAGGTTCGTGAGTTAGATCTGGTGTAGTGGACCCCAGTCCCATAGACCCCAGCCTAACCTAACCTAACCATTTGGATCATGTTATAGTTCTAACGGTACCTTGTTCTAATGGGCCCTAGTCATAATACGCTTCAATTTTAGTGGTTACGGTAAATTACGTTGGAGCCTAATTGGAACTGGGGCCTATCTGATCTACAATAGTTAAGGTACCAGACAAAGATGACCGACTGTCAAAACATACTGTCGAAATATTTCTCACCACGACAAGACCTCTCTCTCTCTCTCTCTCTCTCTCTCTCTCTCTCTCTCTCTCTCTCTCTCTCTCTCTCTCAGGGAATCCCGTAGGTAAGTAAGGGTAAAGTAGGGAGGGTTCGGGCGGCCATTGGTTGCAGGCGACGTCATTAGTCAGTTCGTATTTCCCACGTCGACTGTCATTTGTTCTCGTGTCCGCTCTGGTTCCGTCCGTTTGGTTCAGACAGAGAGTTATTTCCGTCGATTAGTCTCCTCGTTCATTTATGCCTCACGTGTTATCTTGTGTTGATTTAGTACCTTCAAGTCATTATAGCTGTAGAAAAATAATATATTTATTTCTTCTGTTGATTTTTTTATAGATATTTAGGTATAAGATCGATATTTTATCCTTCTCTCTCTCTCTCTCTCTCTCTCTTATCATCCACTAATTTGACGACAGCCGTGTTATGATGTCCGTTCTGTTAGACCTGTTTTTGTCGTGTTCGTTTTTCTTGTGTTTTAGGTCATTCCACTTGGTGTAGGGTTGTTCCGCCGCCTCCTTGCCCTTCTCAACATTCCACTAAACCAGTTCACAGATGCATAATGGCTGCTTAGCATTTTTCTCCCCCTACAATGGCATTTTCATTAGAAAGTTTCCATAGCGTTGACCCGACTCCAGGAATTGCGTGGTTTCGTGTAGTTTATGTGGTTGTTTGTGGTTGTGATACAGCTCGCCGTGTCCTAAGGATCGTTAGTTCGTGGTCCCTGGGTACCTTTAGTCGATGGACAGCACACACGCACACACACACGCACGCACACACACACGCAGCACACACACACACACACACACACACACACTTACGCACACACACACGCACGCACACAACACACACACACACACACACGCACGCACACAACACACACGCACACACACGCACACATACCATAACACACACACATACACACACGCACACACACACGCACACACACCCATATATCGATCAAACTAACATACCGGATTAAACTAATTAATCTCATTAATACTCAGGGTCCTTATGTCGACGATAACTGCTAATGTTCATAACTGATCCACACAACATGATGCCATTAGACCAAACACTAATATCACTATTCTCTAGTTCACAAACGCTTTCTAATTGGCTAATGAAATGATCGTTCGTATAGTATGATGGTCAGTTTGTTATCGGTGTGTGTGTGTGTGTGTGTGTGTGTGTGTGTGTGTGTGTGTTCTTTTTTCTGTTTTTTTTTTCTTTTCTTTCTACCGCCTCCCATGTTATCCAATATTAACTCAACCTTAACCTAACCTAACCTAACCTAACCTAACCTAACCTAACCTAACTGCTAACCTAACCAAACCTAACTTAACTTAACCTAACCCAACCAAACCTAAGTCGTTTTAATGTAGCCATTAGTACTGTCGCCCATTAGTACAGGCCCATTAGTTCTGGCCATTGGGACTAAGACCCATTAGCACAGCCCCATTAGTAATAACGCCATTAGCATTGAGGCCAATTAGACTAAGACCCATTAGTATTGGGGCTCATTAGAACTGCATTAGTATTGGGGCTCATTAGAACTGGGGCCCATTAGTATTGGGGCTCATTAGAACTGGGGTCCATTATTATTGGGGCTCATTAGAACTGGGGCTCATTAGGAATAACACCCATTAGCATTGAGGCCCATTAGTACTTGGGCCCATTAGTATTTGGGCCCATTAGTATTTGGGCCCAGTAGCACTGGGGCCCTATAGGCACTGGGGCCCATACATTGAGGCCCATTAGTACCAGCCATTAGTACTGGGGCCCATTAGTACTGGGCCCGATTAGTTCTAGGTCCAGTTCTGGGGTCCATTAGAACTAGGCCATTAGTAATGGGGCTCATTAGCACTAGGCCCCATTATTACTGTGGCTGCACCCATTGTGGGCCCCATTAGCATTAGCAATTTGGGGCCCATTAGTACTAAGACCCATTAGCACTCGGGTCCATTAGTACTGGGGCCATAGACTTAGACCCATAAGCACCAATGGCATCAAATACCCATTATCACTAGGGTTCATTAGTACTGGGGCCCCATTAGGACTAAGACACCATTATCACTGGGCCCTATTAGGACTAAGACACCATTATCACTGGGGCCCACATGCTGGGGTCAAATTCATTATCAGCCCATTGGCCGCTCATTAGCGCTGGGGCCCATTAGCGCTGGGGCCCATTAGCGCTGGGGCCCATTATCACTGGGCCCATTAGCGCTGGGGCCCATAAGCGCTGGGTCCCATTAGCGCCTGGGCCCATTATCACTGGGCCCATTAGCGCTGGGGCCCATTAGCGCTGGGGCATATTAGCGCTGGGGCCCATTAGCGCTGGGGCCCATTAGCGCTGGGGCCCATGTGAACTAACTCATTAACATTACCTTCAGGACGGCTGGGAGAAATTGGGGTGTCAAGCCGCCGTCGATTTCCCAGGTGGGCGGGATTGTGGGCGTGTTTTCATCAGAATGGGCGGTGTTGGGTGTCTGGAGATACGATCGGGTGGGAAGCATTTCTACGCCCACCAATCTACTTGTAATTAAAAGTCGCAGGAGTTGGCTGGCGGCCGGGTGTGGTAAGGATGGGGGTGGCATGTGAGGGTGGAGGGTTTGTGGGGGAGTGCTGGTGGTGAGGGTGGTTGGAAGGTGGGGGATGAGGGTGGGGGGGCAAAGGTGGAGGGGCTTGTATGCAGGGGGGGGTGCTGGGTGGTGGGGGGGTGCTGGTGGTGAGGAGGTGGTAGGGGTGAGGGTGGAGGGTTTTTGATGATGCGGTGATGGTGAGGGTGGTGAGGGTTGAAGATGGGTGGTGTGGAGAGGGCGGGATGTGGGTGGAATAGGCTAAAGAAGCGTACAGAGATAGAGAGATAAGCATAACGATCTCGCTTCACTGAGACCAACAGCGTGTACAACAACAAGCAGTCCTCCAAGTGCACGTTAACACGAGGGTCTAGTGCACGATACTCCGCCGTGGGGGGATGACGCCATATTATTGCCCCTGCGATATAACGATATTACCGCCTCACGACTTAACGACGACTCTCACCCTCTGTAGTACAAAGTCCCACGAATCAACAAGCCGCATCGCATTAGAAGCAGGAGTAGAGAGGCGCACATCACAGAAATTAGCTCATCCTGAACTCCCCCAACCGTGAAATAAGTAACGGTGGAATCTGTTTACCATAACGTGGACGGATGTACGAGAATGGTGGGGGTAATGCACGCCTCGACGGTACGATACCAGCCTAGTTTATTTCACTCGCCGGGCTGACAGTGAACAGGTTTACCTTAATGAAGTGAAGGGCTCAAAGGTGTGCCATCTGTATGCACTTTCACGATACGTAATCAAATTATTCGTTAAACGTTCATTTATTTTATGCTGTTTTACTATCTCTAATAACTATCACTCCTTAAAGTCTTCTTCGTTATGTGTTTTTTTATGTTGTTAGTGAAATTATTCGTAATTAGGGTTTCATTAAGCAGGTGTTTTAAAATTTACATTATATATAGTTTTACTCTTAACAAAACCTTATTTTAAGATACTTTCTTTTAGGCAGTTTCACTCTTAAAACACACACACACACACACACACACACACACACACACACACACACACACACACACACACACACACACACACACACACACACACACACACACACACACACACACACACACACACACTGCACGCATATATTTCGTGCTATAAAGAGGAGATAGAAAATTTTGTGATAAATAAAGAAAAAAGAAGAAGGAAAGTGGAATTAAGTTGAGACAATAGAGAGAAGTGCTTTAAAGTCTCTCACGTAGATGGCGGCCATGTTTGGAGGGTGGGAGATAACGTGGGAGAGACATAAGGCGGGTATGGGTGGGAGACCAGTTGACTGTGGGTGGGAGATAACGTGGGAGAGACATAAGGCGGGTATGGGTGGGAGACCAGTTGACTGTGGGTGGGGAGTAACTGGGAGAGACATAAGGCGGGTATGGGTGGGAGACCAGTTGACTGTGGGTGGGAGATAACGTGGGCAGGTGTGAAAGATGGTGGGTGGGAGATGGAGTGAGGTGTGGGTGAGAAATGAGGTGGGCAGGGCGCAATTTGTGGAGGGGGGCGTGGCTGCCACCCCTCCACATAATAAGTTAAATGGTGTGTGTGGGGAGGGAGGCGAAGGTGAGAGGGAGTGTGGAGAGTGAGAGGGGGTGTGGAGGTGAGGGTGTGGAGAGTGAGAGGGGTGTGGAGGTGGGGAGGGTGTGGAGGTGAGAGGGAGTGTGGAGGTGAGGAGGGAGTGTGGAGGTGAGGAGGTGTGGAGGTGAGAGAGGGTGTGGAGGTGAGAGGTGAGTGTGGAGGTGAGGAGGGGTGTGGAGGTGAGGGGTGTGTGGAGGTGAGAGGGAGTGTGGGGGTGAGAGGGTGTGGGGAGGGGTGTGGAGGTGAGGAGGAGGTGTGGGGGAGGAGGGTGTGGGGTGGGGAGGGAGTGTGGGGGGTGAGGGGGAGTGAGGGGGTGTGGGGGTGAGAGGGAGTGTGGGGGAGTGAGAGGGGGGTGAGAGGGGGTGTGGGGGGTGAGAGAGGGAGTGTGGGGGAGTGAGGAGAGTGTGTGGAGGGTGTGGAGAGTGAGAGAGGGAGTGTGGAGGTGAGGAGGGGTGTGGGGAGTGAGGGTGTGGAGGTGAGAGGTGTGGGGTGAGGGTGTGTGAGGTGGGGAGGTGTGGAGGTGAGAGGGAGTGTGAAGAGTGAGAGGGAGTGTGGAGGTGGAGGGGTGTGGAGGTGAGAGGGGGTGTGGAGTGGGGAGTGTGGAGGTGAGAGGGGTGTGGAGGTGAGAGGGGGTGTGGAGGTGAGGAGGGTGTGGAGGTGAGAGGGGTGTGGGTGAGAGGGGGTGTGGAGGTGAGGAGGTGTGGAGGTGAGAGAGGGAGTGTGGGGAGTGAGAGGGAGTGTGGAGAGTGAGAGAGAGTGTGGAGAGAGAGAGGTTTAAATAACAATAAGGTAGACATATATAGAGCTGCATACT
Organism: Homarus americanus; assembly: GCF_018991925.1. NCBI lineage: Eukaryota > Metazoa > Arthropoda > Malacostraca > Decapoda > Nephropidae > Homarus > Homarus americanus. The sequence continues at coordinate 38,521 of NW_024716113.1, read as the reverse complement.
GACATACAAACACACATGGATAAATAAATAAACAAATAAGTACAAAATATACTCACACATTTTTCATCAAAGATTCCCAACACATTAATTTTGTCCCTTATAACTGGTGCTAAGTGGACGTCTCTAAGTATGGTAGAGTCTCAGTGTAGTTTTGAGGTCATTTAACGTCTTAACTTACGAGAAATATTCATTGTTAGGAGCCGAAGAGACTCAAGCCCACAGAAAACGCAATTTAGACGGTAAGCCTCGTATTGACATTTAAGGGTAAACTAATGAAAACTGATACATACTTCACCTCCTCCTCGTCCCCTGGGCAGATGTTATCACTTGTCTTCACTATGTTCAGCAGGATATATATTTCATCTGCCTCTCAGTTAGGTCAAGGTGAAAGACACTCAAATGTTCCGCCTGTGAATTAAATAAGGTTTTACCACGATTTATGGCCAATTAAAGGCTCGATAGTTTCATCGACCCATCAGTATTTGGGAAATTTATTCTACAAAAGTCGTGCTGATTCGCTCGTAAACGGGAAGACAATTTGTTCTCAACTACCTGTACAAAAACGAGAGAACACGGGAGGTATAGGGGCCTGCGTGAAGACAAGGTGATACCGGTCTATGGCAATAAAGCTCAAAATATAATTAAAACAAGACAATAAACCCGACTTTCCCAGGGGATGTGGGATGACACTATATGAGAGACTGTCAGATGGTGTGTGTTGGGGGCAGGATTGGGTTTGTTAGCACATCCCTGGCTAGTACGTGTTACACATCCCTCCTGGTGATAGTATCGAGGGAGCATGAGGAAGATGTTGTGGCGATGGTGGTTTGATGGCCCCAAGTGTGAGGTAAAGAAGGAGGAGGAGAGAGAGGAAGAGACAAGAGAGAGAGAGAGGAGGAGAGAGAGGGAAGAGACAAGAGAGAAAGAGAGAGGAGGAGAGAGAGGAAGAGACAAGAGAGAAAGAGAGGAGGAGAGAGGAAGAGACAGAGAGAAGAGAGGGAGAGAGAGAGAGAGACAAGAGAGGAGGAGGGAAGAGGGCAAGAGAAAGAGGGAGGGAGAGAGGAAGAGACAAGAGAGAAAGAGAGGGAGGAGAGAGGAAGAGACAAAGAGAGAAAGAGAGGGAGGAGAAAGGGAGGAAGAGACAAGAGAAAGAGGGGGAGGAGAGAGAGGAAGAGACAAGAGAGAAAGAGAGGGAGGAGAGAGAGGGAAGGAGACAAGAGAGGGAGGGAGGGGGAAGAGACAAGAGAAAGAGAAGGAGAGAGGGGAGACAAAGAGAAGGGGGGAGGAGGGGGAAGAGACAAGGAAAGAGAGAGAGAGAAGGAGAGAGGAAGAGAGAGAGGAAGAGAGAGAAAGAGAGAAAGGAGAAGTAAACAAGGATAACTTAAGACATAGAGTGATATGAATAAATGGACATCCCATAAAAAATGTAAGCCTAGGAAAATGAGAGAAAAAAAAGATGAAAATAAAATGGAGAGAATTACACGGACATTAATGAAGCCAATATGGTAATTAAACACAGGTGACAATTAGGTGACAATAAGATGATAAGCAGGTGACGATTTTAAAGCATGGATAAGTGTAAAGATTTTAACTTATCTTATCATTTTATCATTTATTTATTTATTTATTTATTTTTTCTTTTTCTTCTTCTTCTTCTTCTTCCTCTCCTCTCCTCCTCTCCTTCTCCCTCCCCTCCTCCTCCTCCTCCCCTCTTCTTCCCCTCCCCTCCCCTTCTTTAAAGCAACAGGTACTCTCTCCCTCATCTATATCATCCAATCCCTTATCATTATCTTCTATCCACCTCTTCCTTCTCTTCCCTTCCTCCTCGCTACCATCATTCCCCTCCTCCCTCTTCCTTCTCCCTTCCCTCACCAGCTCAAAGCACTGGTACCTATCCATGTTATCAAGTCAATAAATCCGATACCATCTGCACACTTTGCCAGCAGGCTTGACTGACTGGCTTTCTGATGGTTGGTTGGCTGGCTGGCTCTAGCTGGCTGGTTGACTGGGAGGCTGGATGATTGACTGACTGGCTGGCTGGCTTTGCTGGTTGGCTGGCTGGTTGGCTGGCTGGTTGGCAGGCTGGTTGGCTGGTTGAATGGCTGGCTGGCTGCCTGGCTGGCTGGTTGGTTGGCTGGCTGGCTGGCTGGTTAGCTAACTGGCTGGCTGGCTGGTTGAATGACTGGCTGATTGGTTAGCTGGTTGGTTGACTCCACCAGTCTGGTTTCTTGTAGGTGCGAAGCTTCCTGGAGATCTAATTCGTCTTCATTTCGACTCAACAATTTCTCTAGTTTTGTTTTGTTTTCCTCCTTGAAGTTATGAGGAGATCCGCCTCTAGTAAGTCAGGCATCAACGGCTCCTTTATCTCCTAAGTTACGTAATTAGGAAGATTCTGGCAATAGTGTAAGGAGGCGGTGGGGTTATTGATAAAATCGTGTTGCTTCAGTGGGGCATCGTTTGGGGGGTGGGGCGTGTGTATCTCAAGGAGCATCTCCAGTGATAAGATCCTCACCTTAAACAATGGATCCTTCTTACTCCTCCCTCACAACTCTCACTTAACTTCGCGTGTTGCTCTTATCAACTTACCACCCCATTTAATCTCTCTCTCTCTCTCTCTCTCTTTCTTAACACGTGTTTTAGTAACCGGTCTGGCCGGATGAGCGATGCTAGATCCAGGTTCACTTAAACCCCCTAGAAAGTAGACATTACCCTGTGAGCTATCGTCTCGGGGTGAGGCATTATGGGTGGCGTCGATCAGAGAGAGAGACGATTGTGTCATAATCTCTATATTCTGGTCCTCTCTTAAGCGGGGTCCAATTTGAATTTATCTCGTATAAATCCATCTTCTTACGAGGCGACGAGGTGATTATGCGAGGGGGGGAGGGAGGATTGACTTGTTATCTCATTAATTTAGTATTCAATAATCAAATAGTGTGGGATGCTCGCCCTGTGTTACTCCACCATCTGGCTTCTATGCTTGTGGATGGCCATTTGCATACAGCCTCCAGTAATTCAATCTTTCTCCATTGTGTTCCTAATTCAGTCGTATCTTTTATCGTTACCCTTCAATCCTCCTCTGAAGACTGTATCCTCTTAACCACTAATTATATAATTTAATTAATGAATGGGGGAAGAACATGGTCAATTAGTGGAGCAAATAAGAGAATGGAGGAGTTTATTATTGAATAGCATTTGTATCAGAACAGTGAATTTTCGTCAATTTGGGCCAATATTATAGTAATTTGATGGGTACTTGATATTTCTTGATTGTGTAGATATACGTGTGTTGTGGATCAGGGGCTTCACTTCCAACCCTTGTATTATCGAGTATTATCTCATACGCCAGGTTGGGTCTTATTTTATCCTCATTCTATGTTGGAATAAATTGTGAGCCTTTATGCCCTCTGGTTATTGTTAGGTAGCGATATTATTTATTGAAGAAATAATAATAATAATAATAATAATAATAATAATAATAATAATAATAATACCTTGCTGTCACTCGTTGGTGATCTCTAAGGTGATTCGAGAGGCCGATATGGGGCCTGCAGGGTCGTCCACAGATGTTGTGCGTGTGGAGGGGTACATCTAGTGCGGGAGGAGCGGCGGCAGCGTCTTTGCTGGCGCTTGTTTACCTCGGTCTGCAGTCGGACTAACTCTAAAAATTGACGAGGGGTCGATTTGGCACTTTTTCAGGTTTGTCTTAAGACCATCCTCATACTTTTTTCCGTTGCCCGCCAGCGTTACGTTTACCATTCGTTAGTTGACAACAGGGTAGCTGCTTTGGCAGGCTACTGTCGTCCATGTGGGCAACATGGCCGGTGATAAAAGCCTCGATGCACCTGCAGTTGGTGTCAGCGAGAATACTGACATCTGTTTTCTTTATCTTCCCAGCGAACTCGGAGGATGGAACGTAGACTACGTTGGTGAACGTTTTTAAGTGCCTTGATGTGCCTCCTGTATGTGACCCATGTCTCACTGCCGTATAGCAGGGTGGGAAGAACCACTGCTCGATATACGTGTAACTTTGTAGATTAGATAATATCAGCTCCCTACAGCTGAAGACACGGGCACGGAGTCTGCCAAAGGCTTGAGATGCACGTCTGATGCGCGGTGGTGGACAGGTGTGAGTCGAGACACTGATATTGAAATTGATATTGACATTGAAACAGTTTATTTAGCCAGAAGAACACAGATATAAAGTCGATTAAAAAAATCATAATATTAGCACAACACACACACACACACACACACACACACACACACCACAATAAAATATTTAATTTGTACAAGGTTTTAACGGATAGTTTTTTATTTAGTTTTTAACACGATGGTCTGAGCTAGAGGGTTTCAACGGGAGATTTTATGGGTGGTTTTTAACACATGGTTTTAACAGTTGGTTTTTAATAAATGGTTTAATTCTTGTCTTTGGAAGGTTATTTTATCAGATGGTTCTTAACACGAGGTGGTTTAAACACGAAGCTGCAACAGATGGTTTTAACACGAGACTGCAACAGATGGTTTTAACACGAGGCTGCAACAGATGGTTTTAACACGGGACTGCAACAGATGGTTTTAATACGAGACTGAAACAGATGGTTTAACACGAGGCTGCAACAGATGGTTTTAACACGAGGCTGCAACAGATGGTTTAACACGGGGCTGCAACAGATGGTTTTAACACGGGACTGCAACAGATGGTTTTAACACGGGACTGCAACAGGTGGTTTTAACACGGGCTGCAACAGATGGTTTTAACACGGGACTGCAACAGATGGTTTTAACACGAGGCTGCAACAGATGGTTTTAACACGAGGCTGCAACAGATGGTTTTAACACGGGACTGCAACAGATGGTTTTAACACGGGACTGCAACAGATGGTTTAACACGGGGCTGCAACAGATGGTTTTAACACGGGGCTGCAACAGATGGTTTTACAAAGCTGGTTTCATCTCGCTTCATTACTCAGTCGAGGAATTATTAGGTGATAATAAAAATTTTATTATTGGAAATTAAATGACTGGAATGTATCCCTGCTGAGTGTAGGTGTTAGTGTTGAGGTGTAGCACTTAGGTGTTGAGGTGTAGGTGGGGTGTAGGTGTTGAGGTGTAGGTGTTGAGGTGTAGGTGTTGAGGTGTAGGTGTTGAGGTGTAGGTGTTGAGGTGGTGTTGAGGTGTGGGTGTTGGTGTTGGGTGGTGGGGTGGGTGTTGAGGTGGCAGGTGTTGGTGTTGGGTGTTGAGGTGTAGGTGTTGAGGTGTGGGTGTTGAGGTGTAGGTGTTGAGGTGTGGGTGTTGAGGTGTGGGTGTTGGGGTGTGGGTGTTGGAGTGTAGGTGTTGGTGTGGGTGTTGAGGTGTGGGTGTTTGAGGGTAGGTGTTGAGGTGTAGGTGTTGAGGGTGTTGGGTGTTGGGGTGTGGGTGTTGAGGTGTAGGTGTTGAGGTGTGGGTGTTGGGGTGTGGTGTTGAGGTGTAGGTGTTGAAGGTGTGGGTGTTGAGGTGTAGGTGTTGAGGTGTAGGTGTTGAGGTGTAGGTGTTGAGGTGGTAGGTGTTGGTGTAGGTGTTGAGGTCAGGTGTTGGGGTGTGGGTGTTGAGGTGTAGGTGTTGAGGTGTAGGTGTTGAGGTGTAGGTGTTGGGGTGTGGGTGTGTTGAGTGTAGGTGTTGAGGTGTAGGTGTTGAGGTGTTGAGGTGTAGGTGTTGAGTGTGAGTGTTGGGGTGTGGGTGTTGAGGTGTAGGTGTTGAGGTGTGGGTGGTGAGTGTGGGTGTTGAGGTGTGGGTGTTGGTGTAGGTGTTGAGGTGTGGGTGTTGAGGGTGTGGGTGTTGAGGTGTGGGTGTTGAGGGTGTGGGTGTTGGGGTGTGGGTGTTGGGGTGTGGGTGTTGGTGTGGGTGTTGAGGTGTGGGTGTTGAGGTGTGGGTGTTGAGGTGTGGGTGTGAGGTGTGGGTGTTGAGGTGTAGGTGTTGAGGTGTAGGTGTTGAGGTGTGGGTGTTGAGGTGTAGGTGTTGAGGTGTAGGTGTTGAGTGTAGGTGTTGGGGTGTGGGTGTTGAGGTGTGGGTGTTGGGGTGTGGCCAGGTGTTGAGGTGTGGGTGTTGAGGTGTGGGTGTTGAGGTGTGGGTGTTGAGGGTGTAGGTGTTGGGGTGTAGGTGTTGAGGTGTAGATGTTGAGGTGTAGGTGTTGAGGTGTGGGTGTTCCAGGTGTAGGTGTTGAGGTGTGGGTGTTGAGGTGTGGGTGTTCAGGTGTGGGTGTTGGGTGTGGGTGTTCAGGTGTGTAGGTGTTGAGGTGGTGTTGAAGGTGTGGGTGTTGAGGTGTAGGTGTTGAGGTGTGGGTGTTGAGGTGTAGGTGTGAGGTGTAGGTGTTGAGGTGTAGGTGTTGAAGTGTAGGTGTTGGTGTGGGTGTTGAGGTGCGGTGTTGAGGTGTAGGTGTTGGGGTGTGGGTGTTGAGGTGTAGGTGTTGAGGTGTAGGTGTTCAGGTGTAGGTGTTCAGGTGTAGGTGTTGAGGTGTGGGTGTTGAGGTGTAGGTGTTGGGGTGTAGGTGTTGAGGTGTAGGTGTTGAGGTGTGGGTGTTGAGGTGTAGGTGTTGAGGTGTGGGTGTTGAGGTGCTGGGTGTTGAGGGTGTGTGGGTGTTGAGGTGTAGGTGTTGAGGTGTAGGTGTTGAGGTGTGGGTGTTGGGGTGTGGGTGTTGGTGTGGGTGTGAGGTGTGGGTGTTGAGGTGTAGAGTGTTGAGTGTAGGTGTTGAGGTGTAGGTGTTGAGGGTGTAGGTGTTGAGGTGTGGGATGTTGAGGTGTAGGTGTTGAGGTGTAGGTGTTCCAGGTGTAGGTGTTCAGGTGGGGTGTTGGGGGTGTGTGGGTGTTGAGGTGTAGCAGGTGTTGAGGTGTGGAGTGTTGAGGTGTGGGTGTTGAGGTGTAGGTGTTGAGGGTGTGGGGTGTTGGGGTGGGTGTTGGAGGTGTGGGTGTTGGAGGTGTAGGTGTTGAGGTGTGGGTGTTGAGGTGTGGGTGTTGAGGTGTAGGTGTTGAGGTGTGGGTGTTGGAGTGTAGGGTGTTGGAGGTGTGGTGTGTTGAGGTGTGAGGTGTTGAGGTGTAGGTGTTGAGGTGTAGGTGTTGAGGTGTGGGTGTTGAGTGTGGGTGTTGGTGTGGTGTTGAGGTGTGGGTGTTGAGGGTGTGGGTGTAGGTGTTGAGGTGTAGGTGTTGAGGTGTAGGTGTTGAGGTGTAGGTGTTGAGGTGGGTGTTGAGGTGTAGGTGTTGAGGTGGGAGGTGTAGGTGTTGAGGGTGTGGTGTTGAGGTGTGGGTGTTGAGTGTAGGTGTTGAGGTGTAGGTGTTGAGGTGTAGTGTTCAGGTGTAGGTGTTGGAGGTGTAGGTGTTCAGGTGTAGGTGTTGAGGTGTAGGTGTTGAGGTGTAGGTGTTGAGGTGTAGGTGTTGAGGTGTAGGTGTTGAGGTGTAGGTGTTGAGGTGTGTAGGTGTTGAGGTGTGGGTGTTGAGGTGTAGGTGTTGGGTGTAGGTGTTGAGGTGTATGTTGAGGTGTGGGTGTTGAGGTGTAGGTGTTCAGGTGTAGGTGTTCAGGTGTAGGTGTTCAGGTGTGGGTGTTCAGGTGTAGTGTTCAGGTGTAGGTGTTCAGGGTAGGTGTTCAGGTGTTGGTGTAGGCAGTGTAGGTGTTGAGGTGTAGGTGTTGAGGTGTAGGTGTTGAGGTGTAGGTGTTGAGGTGTAGGTGTTGAGGGGTGTAGGTGTTGAGGTGTGGGTGTTGGAGGTGTAGGTGTTGAGGTGTAGGTGTTGAGGTGTAGGTGTTGAGGGTGTAGTGTCTCAGGTGTAGGTGTGTTGAGGTGTGGGTGTTGGAGGTGTAGGTGTTGGGAGGTGTAGGTGTTGGAGGTGGTGGTGTTGAGGTGTAGGGTGTTCAGGTGTAGGTGTTCAGGTGGTGTTCAGGTGTAGGTGTTGAGGTGCAGGTGTTGGAGGTGTAGGTGTTGGGAGGTGAGGTGTTGGAGTGTAGGTGTTGAGGTGTAGGTGCTGAGGTGTAGGTGTTGAGGTGGGTGTTGGAGGGGTGGCAGGTAAGCTGAGGTGTAGGTGCTTGCGGGTGTGGTGTTGAGGTGTGGGTGTTGAGGTGTGGGTGTTGAGGTGTGGGTGTTGAGGTGTAGGTGTTGAGGTGTAGGTGTTGGAGGTGTAGGTGTTGAGGTGTAGGTGTGTTGAGGTGTAGGTGCTGAGGTAGGTGTTGACAGGTGTTGGAGGTGTGGGTGCGTTGAGGTGTAGGTGTTGAGGTGTAGGTGTTGAGGTGTGGGTGTTGAGGTGGGTGTTGGAGGTGTAGGTGTTGAGGTGTAGGTGTTGAGGTGTAGGTGTTGAGGTGTGGGTGTTGAGGTGTAGGTGTTGAGGTGTAGGTGTTGAGGCAGTGTAGGTGTTGAGTAGGCAAGGAGGTGTAGGTGTTGGAGGTGTAGGTGTTGAGGTGTAGGTGTTGAGGTGTAGGTGTTCAGGTGTATGTTGAGGTGTAGGTGTCTCAGGTGTAGTGTTCAGGTGTAGGTGTTCAGGTGTAGTAGGTGTTCAGGTGTAGGTGTTCTCAGGTGTAGGTGTCTCAGGTGGTGGGTGTTGAGGTGTAGGTGTTGAGGTGTAGGTGTTGAGTGGTGGGTGTTGAGGTGCAGGGTGCTGAGGCAGGTGTTGAGGTGTAGGTGCTGAGGTGGTGGTGTTGAGGTGTGGGTGTTCAGGTGTGGGTAAGCTGAGGTGGGTGTTGGAGGTGTAGGTGTTGAGGTGTAGGTGTTGAGGTGTGAGGGTGTTTTGGAGGTGTGGTGGGTGTTGAGGTGTAGGTGTTATGTAGGTGTTCAGGTGTAGGTGTCTCAGGTGTAGGTGTGTTGGAGGTGTGGGTGTGAGGTGTAGGTGCTGAGGTGTGGTAAGTTGAGTGTAGGTGCTGAGGTGTAGGTGTTCAGGTGTAGGTGTTCAGGTGTAGGTGTTGAGGTGTGGTGTTGAGGTGTGGGTGTTGAGGTAGGTGTTCAGTGGTGTTGAGGTGTAGGTGTTGAGGGGGTGTAGGTGTTGGGAGGTGTAGGTGTTGAGGTAGTAAGTGTTGGAGTGGGTGTTGAGGTGTAGGTGTTGAGGTGTAGGTGCTGGGAGGTGTTGAGGTGCAGGTGTTGAGGTGTAGGTGTTGAGGTGTAGGTGCTGGAGTGTAGGTGTTGAGGTGTAGGTGTTGAGGTGTAGGTGTGTTGAGGTGTAGGTGTTGGGAGGTGTAGGTGTTGGAGGTGTAGGTGTTGAGGTGTAGGTGTTGAGGTGTAGGTGCTGAGGTGTAGGTGTTGAGGTGTGGGTGTTGAGGTGTGGGGTGTTGAGGTGTAGGTGTTGGGAGGTGTAGGTGTTGAGGTGTAGGCAGTGTTCAGGGTGTAGGTGTTGAGGTGTAGGTGTTGAGGTGTGGGTGTTGAGGTGTAGGTGTTGAGGGTGTAGGTGTTGAGGTGTAGGTGTTGAGGTGTAGGTGTTGAGGTGTAGGTGTTGAGGTGTAGGTGTTGAGGTGGTGGGTGTTGGGAGGTGTGGGTGTTGGAGGTGTAGGTAAGCTGAGGTGCAGGTGTTGAGGTGTAGGTGTTGAGGTGTAGGTTGAGGCAAGTGTAGGGTGTTGAGGTGTAGGTGTTGGAGGGTGTTGAGGTGTAGGTGCTGAGGTGTGGTGGTGTTGAGGCAGTAGGTGTTGAGGTGTAGGTGTTGAGGTGTAGGTGTTGAGGTGTAGGTGTTGAGGTGTAGGTGTTGGAGGTGGTAGGTGCTGGAGGTGTAGGTGTTGAGGTGTGGGTGCTGGAGGTGTGGGTGTTGAGGTGTAGGTGCTGGGAGGTGCAGGTGTTGAGGTGTAGGTGCTGGAGGTGTAGGTGCTTGGAGGTGTAGGTGTTGAGGTGTGGGTGTTGAGGTGTGGTGTTGAGGTGTAGGTGTTGAGGTGTGGGTGTTGAAAGTGTAGGGTGTTGGAGGTGTAGGTGGTGTTGAGGTGTGTAGGTGTTGAGGTGTAGGTGTTGAGGTGTAGGTGTTGAGGTGTAGGTGTTGAGTGTAGGTGTCTCAGTGTAGGTGCTGAGGTGTAGGGTGTTGAGGCAGTAGCTGAGGTGTAGGTGTTGAGGTGTAGGTGTTGAGGTGTAGGTGCTGAGGTGTAGGTGTTGAGGTGGGTGTTGAGGTGTAGGTGTTGAGGTGCAGGAGGTGTAGGTGTTGAGGGGTGTAGGTGTTGAGGGTGTAGGTGCTGAGTGCAGGTGTTGAGGTGTAGGTGTTGAGGTGTAGTGTTCAGGTGTAGGTGTTGGAGGTGTAGGTGTTCAGGTGTAGGTGTTCAGGTGTAGGTGTCCAGGTGTAGGTGTTGAGGTGTAGGTGTTGAGGTGTAGGTGTTGAGGTGTAGGTGTTGAGGTGTGTAGGTGTTGGAGGTGTAGGTGTTGAGGCAGGGTGTAGGTGTTGAGGTGTAGGTGTTGAGGTGTATGTTGAGGTGTAGGTGTTGAGGTGTAGGTGTCTCAGGTGTAGGTGTCTCAGGTGTAGGTGTTCAGGTGTAGGTGTTCAGGTGTAGTGCTCAGGTGTAGGTGTTCAGTGGTAGGTGTTCAGGTGTTCGTGTAGGAAACCAGTGTAGGTGTTGAGGTGTAGGTGTTCAGGTGTAGGTGTTGAGGTGTAGGTGTTGAGGTGTAGGTGTTGAGGGGTGTAGGTGTTGAGGTGTGGGTGTTGGAGGTGTAGGTGTTGAGGTGTAGGTGTTGAGGTGTAGGTGTTGAGTAAAGGTAGGTGGTGTTGGGTGTAGGGTTGAGGTGTGAGGTGTTGAGGCGTAGTGTTGAGGTGTAATCTGGGTGTGAATATTAATTAGTCGGGTTTATTGATGCTCTTCCTTCTTCACTTTCTCGTGTTATTACATTTGTGTGTGTGTGTGTGCGTTCACACACAGGGTGGTGAAATGCATCTAGTGTGGCAGCATTATGTTGTTGTTAAGGTGCAAGCACTGCTTGCTCCTGAATTGCTTTCAGCTGCAGCCGCTTGCTAGCACTCGTGGCGAACAGGAAACAACTGCATACGTCTTCCCTGCCAGTACACAGCCTCTTCACTCAAGACTCCCCGCTGTGCCTCGTGGCAACACTGTAACTGGGTGCCTCGTGGGCCCAGGCTAGACCAGCAGGGGGATTTCGGAGTAGAGGGGGCCCCAGAGGGATGGTACATAGGCCCACTGGCATGTGGACACTCCTGGAGCCTACCAACCGTGGCCCACTGCCTTGTGGATTAACCCTGGTATAAAGCTGCGGGGTAAGCCCCGAACGAAGCCGGTGGTCCCGCATCAGGCAAGATCAAATACAGAGCTCAACAAGACCCAACGGCGGTGTAGGGAAGAGGTGACCATCATGGGAACCCAACGACTACACCAGTGGACGAAATCAAGGCATAATGGACAGGCTAAAAGGGAACCCAACAAACTGGGTTGGCGGTCATTGCAGCTCTCCTCTCCTGTCGTTGCAACACTTGCACCACTGGATCAGAAAAGGGAGAACCAAGATGTTGCTGTTGCAGCCTATGCTCCAGCCCACGCGCAGCCATCATCCAGCTAATCTACCTCATCTTCATCAAAATCCTTATACCCCAAAAGTCCTATGGCGACGGACGAGTGGCGACGGGGACAGGCAGAGGTGACTGCCGGGAGTCTTAGTCACAACTCTGCACATGGGCGGCACAGATAAGATGGTCGTTTATGTACTGGTTTCTGGGAAGCAGTGCGGTCCCGTGTGTGCGGACTGGACAGCCCTTTCGAGAGCCACTCTGCTCATCCCAGATGTGGGGGGCTAGAAAAGGTGCCTTAAGCATAGCCTGCCTAAAAACGAAAACATGCTGGGCTACCACACCTGTAAGGTCATTCTTATGCGGTCGAAAACACAATCAAAATCACAGATCAAACAAAAATAAACAATACAACCTCTTATGGTCGCTGCATGTGTAATGTCAGGACCCTTCTGATACTGGCACAATGAGCGTCCTGAAAGAAGAACTGCCCTGTGCAAAGGAGCCTGGCTAGATATAACATTGACATAGCAGCGTCGTCCGTCCCGCCCAGACGAGTGGTTAACTCATAGGTACAGGGGTCTGGCTACACCTTCTTCTGGAAAGGGTAAGCTCGATATTGGTTGGCTATGTCATCCGCCAAAGCATCCTAACAGACTAGTTGAAATGTCTGTTGGGACGAGCTCTCATGATGCGTCGAGTCCCACTGAATCACTCACGTCATGCCTTTTTTCAGCAGTGCTTACGCTAACACTGGATGCCTTTACGCCGACCTCGACAGAGTGCTAACCTCTATCCCCAGAGAAGATAAGGTTGTGCTCCTTGGACTAGACAAGTGTAATCCCAGCGGCCTGCCTCCCTCTCAGCAAGTAATAGCTGTACAGAACCTTCACTATCACCAATACCTTGTTTAGACAGCCGACAAAAGTTCAAGGGTTCGTGGCAACACCACGATCCAAACGCTGGCATCTCATTGACTACATCAATATCAGAGAAGAGATCGCCGAGATGTCCTCATCACCGCCATACGTGGCTCAGACCACTGCGACACTGATCATCGGTTCGTCAGAGCCAAGCTCTCACTTCACGTGGCCTCAAAAAGGCAGCAAGCCTCCAGATGATGTTTTAAAACATCTGAGTGATCCAGCGGCAGCACATGCTTTCAGAGTGAGCTCGAACATGGGCTGATAAACCCAACAACAACTCAAACCCAGTGCCTATGGGATATTCTCGACACTGTCATGACAAAACCCGTAGAGATCCTCGGGCAGGTCAAAAAGAATACACCAGGACTGGTTTGATGAAAATGACCCGGCAATCAATGTACTCATCATGATAAACGTGCTGCTCTAACTGACTGGCAGAACAACCCTCAGTCTCGGACCAAAGCTATCATCTTCTGTAAGACGAAAGCGGCTGCTCAGCAGGAACTTCGCAATCTAAAAGAACGCCTGGTTTGAAAAATAAAAGCACGTGAAACACAAAAACTTGCAGATTAGCTCAAGATGCGCGAATTTTTCAATCCACTAAATCATTTTATGGGTCAATCACTCGTGGCGCAGCTCCCCTGCTCATCCGACGGTAACTTCATAATTAAAGATGATGAAGGCATCCTTCAGTGCTGGAAAGAGCACTACCATTCGTGCTCAACCGAAACACCATTGTGGATGTCCTGACTACCAGCAGGTCCCTCTGGGTGAAGCGACCACCAGCTATCCTCCATCCCTGGATGAGGTAGCTACAGCCATCGAACAGATGAAAATGACAAAGCCTCAGGGCCCGATGGAATCCCAGCCGAGGTGTAAAAGCAGGAGGACCTCTGCTTATCAAAGCCGCCTCCACTCTCCTGGAGAATATATGGGAAAGTAGGAAATCCCCAAGTTCTTAAGATACCTCCATCGTCATTTGTTAATATGAACAAAGGGAGACCGTTCAGACTGTGGCAACTACCGTGGGATCTCGCTGCTGTCCGTAGCTGGCAAGATTATCGCCCGTGTCCTCTTGTGACTTCTTCCTGAGGCGGAAAATCCTCCCAGAATCTCAATGTGGCTTAGACCATCACGTGGCACCGTGTCCTGCACTAATGGTACCC
>NW_024716113.1:5000-22500 GCF_018991925.1 Homarus americanus | reverse complement strand
AACCTAGCCTAGCAGCAGCCTAGCCCTGACCTGGCCCAGCCTGGCCTGGCCTGGCAGCAGCCTGGCCCTGCCTGGCGTGGCCTAAGCCTGGCGCCTGGCAAGCCTGGCCTGGCAGAGGCCTGGCAGCAGCCTGGCCTGGCCTGGCGGCCTGGCAGCCTGGCCTGGCCTGGCCTTGGCCTGGCCTGGCCTGGCCTTGGCCTGGCCTGGCCTGGCAGCATGGCCTGGCGCTGCCTGGCACAGCTGGCCTTGGCCTGGCCTGCACCAGCGCAACTGGCAGCGGCCTGGCGGCCTGACCTGGCCTGGCAGCCTGGCCTGGCCTGGCGGCCTGGCCTTGGCCTGGCCTGGCCTGGCGGCCTGGCCTGGCCTGGCCTGGCCTGGCCTGGCGTGGCCTGGCCTGGCCTCAGCGTGGCCTGGCCTGGCCTAGCCTGGCCCAACCTGGCAGCAGCCTGGCAGCCCAGCCTGGCCTGGCAGCCTTGGCCTAGCCTAGCCTGGCCTAGCCTAGCCTGGCCTAACCTGGCTTCTTACGACCGGTGTGCAGTGGCGATTGAGGTGGTGCGGTCATGCAACATTATTTATGGCACCGTGTCCAGATGGGCACTGACTTGTGTGAGGACCTGTCAGAATAAGCGCATTACCGCTACTGCCGGGGACGTCCTTAGGAGTACTTCAGGATCATGTCTCAGTCCTCCTCCTCCTCCATCAGTTCACCCCAAGGAACATGCTCCTCCTTCTTCCTCCTTCAGGTGGATCTCATGGAAAGTCGTCCTTCTCCTTCAGGTGATCTCAAGGAAAATGTCCAGGAGTCCTCCTTTCTAATACCTTTTATGAACATGTCTTCCTCCTCCTCCTCCTTAGATCAACAATTCTCATGAACATGTCCTCCTCCTCCTCCCTCCTTTAGATCACCTCATGAACATGTATCCTCCTCCTCCTTCCTCCTTTAGATCACCTCAAGGAACATGTTCTCCTCCTCCTCCTCCCCTTAGATCACCTCATGAACATGTCCTCCTCCTCCTCCTCCTCCTTTTAAGTAGATCACCTCAAGGAACATGTCCTCCTCCTCCTTCTCCTTTTTAGATCACCTCAAGGAAAATGTCCTCCTCCCTCCTCCTTCTTCTCCTTTAGATCACCTCAAGGAACATGTCCTCTCCTCCTCCTCCTCCCAGATCACCCTCAAGGAACATGTCTCTCCTCCTCCTCCTTCTCCTTTCAGGTCACCTCAATGGAAATGTCCGGAGTTCGCCTTATCTTTAGTCTTCCATTTCTCCTTTGTTTTCCGTTTTCGTTACTCCCAATTATCTTGTAGTGCTTTCCATTCCCTTCTTCCGCTTTTCTTTTTTATTCATATTCTTCACCTTTATTCGTAGGATTTAATCTGTCAAAGAAAAACCAGACAGGTACCACAATAAAAGTAAATCCAAAGCTGCAAGGGAGGAGAGCGGGTGATGAGTGTACCAGAGGGCGTTCAGATCTGGCCCGAGGCGGAGGGTAGAATTCATCTCTCATTACCTTTAGTCGGTTAGTTAATCAGGTAAAAGTATTCATGGAGCTGACTAACGTATTAAGGGAACATAAGTCGATGTGACGGTGTCGAACGAGTGGTGTGAGGGTTGAGAGTCGTGCGGTCGGAACCAACACTCCACAGCGACCCCCATAATTAGTGCAAAATCTGTCGAGACATAAATTAGGTTTTAAAATTGGTGTTCAAGTGCATCAACCAGGGGATCAGAGTTAGTGTGGTGGTTGTTATTACAGGTCATATGTAAATACCTACGTACTTCAGTTTAAAGGTAACACACACCTGTCTCTGTACTGATTAACCTCGGCCAACGGGTCATACTCTGCCTCACTCTGGTGCACGTATGTGTACTTTCATGCATATATGTATGTTTTATCCTCGTATATGCATAATATAGCACGTACGTATGTAAATATCTGTGTAAGTATTCATGTGTATAAATGTTGTTTCCCATGTAATCGGTATATATATATATATATATATATATATATATATATATATATATATATATGTATGTATATATATATACTGTATATATACACAATAATTCGAGTGTACACCTAGGGCTGGTATATCGTTCAATCATACCTTCAGGGAAATTTCACCTGCGCTAAGTATATAACATCCCTACTTCTGCTATTATCGCCTGCTAACTATGATGCCAGTTACTGCAATAAAATGCGAGACGGATTCTCCAGGACTAAATTTATGCCCCATATATAAGTGCAAAGTGGTCGAGCATGAGTGTATAAGGGTGTGGTAGGGGGGCTGGGGAGGTGAGGGGTGAGTTGGGGTAGGGATGAGGGGGGGATGTTGGGAGGAGTGGTAGAATCCCTGTCAGGAGTGGCGGTGCTGATGTCCGTGCCAACAATCGCCTGTGAGGTGTGTGGATAATATCGCTCTAAACCAAAGACCCAAACACTGACCCCTGAATTGCCGTAGGTAATAATAGGGAGGACTGACGCCGTATTGTTAGTAAGGTGTTTTCCCGGCAGCTAAAAATCATCTATTAGGGTAAATATTTCTCTCAGTGTGGTGTCAAGTACCTGGGGTTAAGGCCTTTGAGTACGCTCCTAATTGGTGGTTAAGGAGGTAAGGTGTGTGATCTGGGCAGGTGGTGTGAGAAGGAGAAGATGTGTGATCGTTCAGGTGTGGTAGGGTAAAACAGAATGTGTGTGATTGTCTCAGATGTGGTGTGTGAGATAGTGTGTAATCATATACAGGTGTAAGATATGTGTGATGGTGTTCAGGATGTGGTGAGAGGC
Source organism: Homarus americanus (assembly GCF_018991925.1). NCBI lineage: Eukaryota > Metazoa > Arthropoda > Malacostraca > Decapoda > Nephropidae > Homarus > Homarus americanus. Next base: position 19,716 of record NW_024716113.1, on the reverse strand, counting down.
AGCAGCTGTGTAATCGTCTTTCAGGTGTGGTGTGAGACAGGTGTAATCATGTACAGGTGTGTAAGGGTATGTGTGTGATGATGTTCAGGTGTGGTGTGAGGAGAGGTGTGATACAGGTAGCTTCTGTGTTTTTTTCTCCCAAGTATAATTAACAGGTTTATAGCTCTCAACATTTAGAGATATCTGATGATATTCTTATTAGTTTTTTTACTACTTCCCTATGGTATAATTCATCTTATTATTGACTACTGTAACCTGTCTTAAAATAGAGTGTTAAGACACACACACATCACTACACACACACACACACACACACACACACACACACACACACGCACGCACACGCACACACACACACACACACACACACGAATATGAATTATACATTACGTCACAAGGTAATCCAGCATACTGTAATCTGATATACTTTTAATATACCAAATCACATCAGTATATCTCACAGCATACCTCATTCTAACGTATCACAGCATATCTCAGCATATGCCCTACTCCCAACATACATCCTAATTCCACATTCTATTTTTACATCTCCAACATACACCAGCATATTCCCATATCCAACATAACAACTCCAACATATTCTCACATCCCCAACATACCCCCAATGAATTCTACACTCCGCACATCCTAGCTAGCACATTCCTCACACCCCTACTACTGCACATTCCCAACAACCTTCCCTCCTCCTCTTCCCACTTCTCGTCCTGCACCCCCTCCTCCTGCTCCTCCTCCCCTCGTCCTGCACCCTCCTCCTCCTCCTCCCCCTTCTTCCTCCTCCCTCCTCTTCCTCCTCACCTGAGAGCCCCCTGACCACTAGACTATGCATGTAAAGAGTTATAAAGACCATCTGGACAGCGATGTAGGTGATGCCGCGCCGTTCATCACCTCCACACGACCCATCTCACGCATCGGGGCAACACCGCTAAACCACGCCCTTCCACAAGACCGAAAATCCTCAGAAACACCCTGGAGAAGACATCGATCGATATCATGACGTTTAACCTCCTGTAAGGGTGAAAGGTGTTAATTAATGACGGAGAGTTTTGACAAGGGGGGCAGTAGATTTGCGTCCAGGTGATCTCAGGTGATTTTTGTTAGTGGTCGAGTCAGCTGTTCATCACGTGTCCGCCGGCTGGTTGTTGTTTATGAGGGTAGGTTTATGGAGTCCTTCATCAGTGGGTGTAACCTTCTTTTCCTTCCTTTCTCTCCTTCGCCTGTTGAATAATCATGACCGTCATGTGATGGTCTGGTCAAGCTTCAAGAGACAGAGAGAGACAGAGAGAGAGAGAATAAAAAGACAAAGAGATAGTCAACTAGCTGTAAATAGATAGAATGAGAAAGAAAGTTAGAGAGATAGGGAGAAAGATAGATAGTTTGAGAAATAGAAAGAGAAAAGAGACAGATGGAGAAATAGACAGATATACAGACAGACAGACAGACAAACAGAGAGACAAGACTAAAATGGGAAGGAGCAAAGAAAGAAAGAGAGAGAGAGAGAGAGAGAGAGAAACATTACAGTATACATAAGTAATAAGATGCTATACCATTTTATATAAGCCTAATTTGAATAATATATCCAACTTCAGGAAGAAATACATTATATAGGTGATCAAAAAGTCCCTGTGCAGCTGTAATAGTTCATCATATGGTTATTCTCATTATACCTACATAGTTGTCATACAGATGCACAGGACTTTTTGATCACCTTGTATCATTTTTTAACCTTTTTCAAATAGTCTTCAAAATCATTCGTATTTTTTTTTTTTGCTCATATTTATCATAAGTAACCATTCAACCTTCACTAAGAGTTAATCACCTACGTATAATTTAAACGCCAGAAATAAGCATCACAAAATATTAGTCTCAGTAATATTCAACTTAACCTGAGAAGGAATCACTTGTTATTCATTCAGTTGTCATGAGGCTCAATAAAGGTGTGTACTTTACGGGAGGGTGTGTGTGTGTGTGTGTGTGTGTGTGTGTGTGTGTGTGTGTGTGTGTGTGTGTGTGTGTGTGTGTGTGTGGTGTGTGTGTCCTCGAAGGTCAGTGATGATGAGGATGAGTGAATTAATGCAGAATAAATTACTCCTGGCATCTATCTTGTTTACGTGGTGGTGGGGTGAGGGGTGGGGGAGGTGAGGGTGGGGGTGTAGGAGGGAGAGGGTAGAGAGGGAAGGGTGAGGGGGGATGAGAGGAGAGGGTAGAGAGAGAAAGACGGTAGGGTACAAAGAAGAGTGATGGGGAAGGAGAGGAAGGGGGAGGGGGGAGGGTGATGAGGAAGGGTGGAAAGAAGGGTGGAGAAGGAGGGAGGAATGAGAAAAGTTTGAGAGAGAGAAAAAGGAGAGAGAGAGAGAGAGAGAGAGAGAGAGAGAGAGAGAGATCATAAAAAGCGAAATGGAGAAAATAAAGGGAAGAAGAGAAAGACATAGACAGACAGACAGACAGACAGACAGACAGACAGACAGACAGACAGACAGACAGACAGTTTCAGTAGTAGCACCAATCATATTAAATCTGACCTCACAAATCACACTAATTATAACAGAAATTCAACTAGGAACAAATTAGCCAGTCAATTATAAAAGATTAATGGACAGCTAACAACAATACCAGACAAACTAAGACCCAGCCAGACAAACTAAGACCCAGCCAGACAAACTAAGACCCAGCCAGACAAACTAAGACCCAGCCAGACAAACTAAGACCCAGATAGACTAAGACCCAGCTAGGTACACTAAGACCCAGCCAGATAGACTAAGAGCCAGCCAGACAAACTAAGACCCAGCTAGGTAGACTAAGACCCAGCCAGACAAGCTAAGACCCAGCCAGATAAACTAAGACCCAGATAGACAAACTAAGACCCAGCCAGACAAACTAAGACCCAGCTAGGTAGACTAAGACCCAGCAGATAGACTAAGACCCAGCCAGACAAACTAAAACCCAGCTAGGTAGACTAAGACCCAGCCAGATAGACTAATACCCACCTAGAAAACTAAGACCCAGTCAGAGACATCAAGACCCACCCGCAAATTAAGACCAGTCAAAAAACTAAGACCCAGCCATACTAAGACCCAGCATACTAAGACCCAGCCACATCTAAGACCCAGCCAGTCAAATAAGACCCAGCCAGACAAACAAGAACCAGCCAGACAAACTAAGACCCAGACAAAATAAGACCCAGTCAAACTAAGACCCAGACAAACTAAGACTCAGTCAAACTAAGACCCAGGACAAATTAAGACAAACGTAGATGTAAAGTGATAAAGATCAATTACCCTACACATGGACGAAAAAATTCCACGATAACAAAATATAAAAAATAAAAATAAAAAAAATAAATAAAAAAAAATAATAAAATCCAATAAAAAATTTTAAATAAAAATAAAAATAAATAAAAGTAAATAAAAACCAATAAAAAATAAATAAAAATAAAAATAAAAATAAAATTGAGGTTAACGAAGAAATAACGAGATAAATGAGCCTTTAATTTAATGCAATAAAAGGTTTAAATTGGCCTCAGGATTTCTACCTTCAAGTAGGAGTAATTGAGTTTGTCCTTTCAATTAACACTTCTGAACGTGTGTGTGTGTGTGTGTGTGTGTGTGTGTGTGTGTGTGTGTGTGTGTGTGGATCGATTTATTTTCACCAATTTTTCCGTCATATACAAAAAAAAATCCAATCTACAAAACTATCTTTAACAAATTCACTTAAAATACCAACTTTTTTCTCCATCTAACTTTCTAAAACTTTCTTTAAACTTTGGCATAACACATAACTGGATAAAGACTTTGAGAAATTATAATAAACTTAACATAATATTAAGATTCTTTCACACATCTTGAGAATTTAATTTCATCCATTTTCCTGTTCCTGTGTGTGATTATTATTATTATTTATAAGATACGTAAACAGTAAGAGAGACGAAGATGGAACCAGGAATGTTGATAATAATTATTCATGATAAGACAAAATACGATTGGGGTAAAAAAAGAGGGTATTTGAACTCGATTTTCTGTCTGTCTGTCTGTCTGTCTGTCTGTCTGTCTGTCTGTCTGTCTGTCTGTCTGTCTGTCTCTTTCTTTCATCGATACATAGTACTACTTCTTGTTCCTATATCTTTCTCCCCTCGCTCTCACCTTTATTCCTCCCTCCTCCTCCTCCTCCCTCCTCCTCCTCCCTTCCTCCTTCCTCCCTCCCTCCTTCCTCCTCCCTCCCTCCCTCCTCCCTCCTCCCTCCCTCTCCCTCCCTCCTTCCCAATCACCTCCCTGTCTTTCCCTCCTCACCTCTCAATCCTTCCTCCCCACCCCAACCAACCTCCTCTCCTCTCCCACCCCCTCCTACCCAACCTCCTTTCTCCTCTCCTACCCTCCACCCTCCCAACCAACCTCCCCAACCAACCTCCTTTTCTCCTCTCCTACCCTCCTACCCCCTCCCAACCAATCCTTCCTTACCCTCCCTATAACTCAATCCTCAACCTACGTCATGGCAGACAAGATGGATCACTTTGCCATGTATGGATTGCCAACGATTAATTACCATCATGTTGGGTGCGTGGGATACGGTGTTTGGGCCTATGGTGGGGTAGGGGGGGTGGGGGAGGGTTCTATGGTAATTGGGAGATGGTTGTCTATCATGGTAGCTGCTGACGGGTGTGTGGTAGAAGATCATATGTCATGGTAGAAGCCCATATAATGCGTTGCTTTATGGTATAATAATAATAATAATAATAATAATTAACGGTTTATTGAAGAGGCTTGGCAGCCAGAAGGCTGAAAATATACAGTTACATATTTGGGGAATGGGTTACGAATTACAAATAATATACAAGTGACATAAGTGACACAAATAAGACATATAGTAACTTAGATGGGGATCAGCTCAAAATACAGTTCATTTCAACATAGTGACGATGTAGGGAGCAGTGTTTACTGGGAGTGAATACACTGATTTATTACATGTTATTGATAATTTTTACAATGGTTGGGACTGGGCTGTTCTTGCGATCAGTTCGTGCACGTATGGGCTGGATGCGGTTGTGGTGTCGAACAACATCTCGGACAGGGGATCTCAGGTGGTAGTAGGGCCGGTGTCGAGGATGGTGTAAAGTTCTTACCAAATTTGCAGATGAGGTCGTGGTGATGGTCAGTGAGAGTCGAGGGTCAGTGTGTTGAGCGCTTCTTGATATGTGGAGTAGGAAGGAGAGAATAATCTTGCATGCCCTCTTTGCACTTTTTCTGGGTGTTTACGTTGTGTGGCATTTGGGAGGAAGACCAGGTGGGGAGGCATAGGTGAGCTTGGGAGTATGAATGTTGTGTAAACACTGAGGAGCTCGGGTGCAGGAACTCCGAGGACTTGAGTCGGCGGAGGAGGTGGAGACAGAACTGAGATTTGACAACTTCACTGACGTGTGGTTTCCAATTTAGTTTGTTGTCTATGGTGACCTCGAGGAGCTTCGTGGAATCTACAACCTGGGTGTGTTCGGACCTAGGGTAATGGAAGGAGGTGGGACAATGTCGGAGGAGAGGTTGATGTGCATAACCATTGTCTTGGTATGATTGATGGTGACATGGTTGTTGGTGGCCCATTTGGAGACTGTTCAATAAATCCTGAAGGGCGGTATAGTTGGGAGCGGAATTGTTGACGCTGATCCCAATGGTGGAGTCGTCGACATATTTCCAGCGAGCAGGGGCTTCTCTTAGGGCATCATTGATGGCATAAGGAAGCAGAGTGGTCCCATCTTGGTGTGTGTGTGTGTGTGTGTGTGTGTGTGTGTGTGTGTGTGTGTGTGTGTGTGTGTGTGTGTTTGTGTGTGTGTGTGTGTGTGTGTGTGTGTGTGTGTGTGTGTGTGTGTTGTGTGTGTGTGTGTTTGTGTGTGTGTGTGTGTGTGTGTGTTTGTGTGTGTGTGTGTGTGTGTGTGTTTGGTCTGTCTTTATCATGGTAGTAGTGACGATGGTAGGTATAATGGTAGATGAAGGGGGGTTATGGTAGGTGAAGCGTCAACTTAACTACCTATAAAAGAGTTAGAGAGACAGACAGACAGAACAGACAGACAGACGGACAGACTAAACAAACAAACAGACAGACGGACGAACAGACAACTAAACAAACAGACAGACAGACAAACATGTAAAACACAAGGTAGATCTAGTGAGAAACTTGATCGAGTGATTCTCTTGTTTACCCGAATGATCAATATATCTGTCCTTGTGTTTACCAGAGCAGGATCTGGACCACTACCACTCACTCTACTACCACCACTACTACCACCACTACTACCACCACCACTACCACTCTCTACTACACCACTACTACCACCACTACTACCACCACTACTACCACCACTACCACTCACTCTACCACTACTACTACCACCACTACCACCACTACTACTCACTCTACTACCACCACTACTACCACCACTACCACCACCACCACTACTACCACCACTACTACCACCACCACTACCACTCACTCTACTACCACCACTACTACCACCACTACTACCACCACCACCACCACCACTACTACCACCACTACCACTCACTCCTCTACCACCACCACTACTACCACCACCACCACTCACCATCTCACCACCTACTACCCACCACCACCACCACTACTACCACACCACTACTACCATCACACTCACTCTACTACCACCACTACTACCACTACCACCACTCAACTCACCACCAACACCACCATCACACACTCACTACTACTACCACCACCACCACCACCACTACTACCACCACCACCACCACCATACTACCACCACTACTACTACCACACCACCACTCACCCACCACCCACCACCACCACCACCACCACTATACCACCACCATACCTCCACCACCACCACACCACCACTCTGCCACCACCACCGCTCCACCACACCACTAATCCACCACCACCCACCACCACTGCTACCACCACCACCACCACCACCACTGCCACCACCACCACACCACCACCACTACTACCACCACCACCACTACTACACCACCACCACCACCACCACCACTACTACCACCACCACCACCACCACCACCACCACCACCACTACCACCACACCACCCACCACCACTACTCACCCACCACCCACCCACCACCCACTCCACCACCACCACCACCACCACCCACCACTACTACTACCACCACCACCACTACCACCACACTACCCACCACCACCACCTACCACTCACTCTACTACCACTACTACCACCACCACACTCACTCTACCACCACTACTACCACCACACCACCACTCACTCACTCTACTACACCACCACCTACCCACACCACCCTCCTCCTACTACCACACACCACACACTGCCCGCTCTCCACTACTACCTACACTCCCCTACCACTCTCTCACTCTCTACCACCACTACTACCACTACCACCTACTACCACCACCACTACTGCCCACACACTACCACCCACTCTCTCTACCACCACACACCACCACCACTCCTCTACTACCACCACTACCACCACACCACCACCACCACCCACCACACACACCACCACCACCACTACCACCACACCACCAGCTACCACCACCACCACCACCACTACTACACACACACACCACCACCACCACCACCACTCTGCCACCACCACCACCACCACCCACTACTCCACCACCACCACCACCACCACCACCACTACTACCACCACCACCACACCACCACCACCACACACACCACCACCACCACCACCACTCCACACCACCACCACCACCACTACCACCACCACCACACCACCACCACCACTACTACACCCACCACCACCACCACCACCACTACCACTCACTCTACCACCACTACCACCACTCACTCTACTACCACTACTACCCACCACCACTACTACCACCACCACTCTCTCCACTACCACTACTACCCTACCACCACTACCTGCCCACTACCACCGCTACTACCACTCACTCTACTCCACTACCTACTACTACCCACTATACCACCACTACCACCACCACTCTCTCCTACTACCCACTACCACTACCACTCACTCCTACTACCACTCACTACCACCACCACCACCCTACCACTAACCACTACTACCACTGTTCATCTCACTCTACCGCACCACTCTCTCTACCACCCCTAACACCACTACTACCTACCACTCACTACTACCCACCACTACCCACCACTACCTCACTCTACCACTACTACACACTACCACTACTCTACCACTACTACTACCACCCACTCTACCACCACTACCATACCACCACTACCACCACACACTCTCTCTCTCCTACTACCACCACACCACTCTCTCCCACTTCCACTACCCACACCACTCTCTCTACTACACACACAACCACAACCACCACTACTACTACCTCTACCATTCCACCATCAACAACATCACCATCACTACCACCACCACAACCACCACTACCACTACCTCTACCATTACCACTACCACCATCAACAACATCACCATTACTACCGCCACACAACCACCACTACCACTACACTCCTACCATTACCACCACCACCACCATCAACAACATCACCATCACTACCACCACACCACCACGGCGACATGATGAGGTGTATAAATGAAAGTCAGGGCTAAACAAAGGGACATTCCAAGGTACTCAAACTATCAACCAGGAGCGAACTCGTAACAATGGTTTTAAATTAGACAATTTGAATTTGGCGTGAAATAGGGTAACACTGGTTTGGTAACGGGTAGTGGATGAATGGAACAAGTTACCAAATATCATCATTAACTCGAATACGGTTGGCTTCAAACATAGGTTGGATGTTATATGAGCAATAGGGTTGGGTATAAACAGGACTGCCCAGTATGGACCAATAGACCCGCTGCAGTTTCCTCCATTCTTATGTTCTTATGTTACCTCTACCACCACCTTCTGTACCACCAACCAACCCTGTACCACTACCACCTTCACAAGTAAAACCACAATCATAACTAGAACCACAATTTCAACCACCAACGACACCACTAACCAACCCTGCCACCACCACCACCTTCAAGCCACCCCTATCAACGACATGACCATAATTACAGCCACTACCACCACAACCACTACCACCAACCGCTGTACTCAACCACACACACACAACCACCACCAAGAGAAAGAGAACAGGAGTAAGACTTTTTCAATATCTTCACCGGAATCATCATTTTATCGACGGTGGTCCCCGGGCGTCTGAGTGCTGCTACCCGGGTACTTCATTAGGCGGAAATCTTGTCTCGATGCTTATCCTCAATGCTCCCTACACCCTCTGTGACTTCAATGGCTTCCGTCTGTCTCGCCTTGAAGAAAGGAATCCGTGTGCTTAATCGGACGTGCTGGAGTGAGGGAGAGGGTGAGGGAGGTGAAGGTGGGGAGTGAAGAGTGAGGAGGAGGCAGGTGGGAAGGCAAGGAAGTGGTGGGGGCAATGATGCTATGATGGTGAGGAGAGGTGAGTGGGGGAGGTAAGAAAGTGGGGAAGGGGAGGGCGAGAGGGAGGGAAGACGTTTTTGATGAACCTGATGGCACACGACTTACCTGTCTAGCTTTTAATGCCAAGGTTCTCGTTTTCTCGGCAGTTTGATTGTCATCTTTGATTCCTCCTCCTTCATGTGTGTGTGTGTGTGTGTTGTTGTGTGTGTGTGTGTGTGTGTGTGTGTGTGCGTGTAAAACCCTTAAACCCCCTGACGTGTGGACTCTTAAAGTGTTTATGTGGTTTAATAAGTTGTAAGCAACTAACAACACACACACGGTCGCCTCACTCCTTTACCCAGATGGTGACGTAATGCTCATCGTCACCCAGAGCATTAAATAACAGATGCAGTACAATACACAATATAAGTCGGGTGTATATCCCTTATGCTCACAACTACACCCTAAAGGAGTTGACTCTTGGAGGTATTATTGATAAGATGGCGACACTCAACCTGTTCACTCACAGCTGCCATAATATTCCAGTCATTTTGGTGGGATTTTTTTTCATTTATCATGTATACATTCGGAGAAAGGGGGTGGGGGAGGGAGGGAGGGAGCATGGAGGTGAGAGAGGATGAAGGAGAAGGGATGGTGGTGAGAGGGAAGAAGATTGAAAGAATACAAGGGGAAAGAGAGAGGAGGGACGGAGGCAGGAATTACTCACCACCCCCAAAAAAAATACAAAATCCGTGGAGCGTGAGCATTTATACTCACGTTCACGTCTCTGAGACATAAACTTATATCTACACAGCCATCGGAAGACCCTCTACACGGGACATAGCTACCATGCCCAGCGTACGTCTCCTAATATGAACGAATATTTCCTCGCTCTGAGTTGTTTTTTCTCGATGCTTATGCTTACATTTTATGGTCGAGTGCTTACGGTGCTGAGATCGTGCATAGTTGAGTAGGGGCAGGTAGAGGAGGGTGGGGGGTAGAGGAGGAGGTAGGGAGGGAGGTAGATCGGGTAAAGAGGAGAGGTAGTGGGGGGGGCTGCTGGTGGCCTTCACTTGTCCTACCTCTGACCCCTCTCCTCCCTCTCTCTCGTCTTATGGTTCTATACACGACTAAAGATGTTTATTTTTTCCTTTCGTTATCTCATCTTTTTGCTTTTTGGGAAGGTAGTTCTTTTTTGTCCTGTCTATTCTCGTTTCTATGGTCCACGTAATCAGCCATCTTTATCACCATCCACTTCTCTTTTTTATACGGATTTTAATAGCCTTTCATCTCGCCTCTTCATCAATAACCCCTTCCTTCTTCTCTTTATAGTTTCCATCTCCTTTTCCAATATTCTTAAAATTCCTCCTTCGTACAATCTTACTCTATGTTTCCTTTAGTCTTGTATCCTCACCGAGTCTGTCAGCAAGGAGCCTCACCTGTGGCCCAGATTCACCGTCCCCGGCAGGTGCCAGCCCTCCTGCCCTTCTCAGACCAGTAGCTACCAGGTGATCCTACACTGATACCAGCTATCACTCCTTATACTGAGAACAATACCACATCGCACCAGCACGTCACCTGACTGGGTCCTGGTAGGTCTGGTGCTGGTTAAAGGGCCATCCCAGCAGGAGCAGCGCGGCGGACATAAAGATAAGGCGCTCGTGATAGCAGAGGACGCGAGACAATTGTAACTGGCCTGGCGAAGGTGCCTAGGTAGCATTCTGCTCTTATCAACAGCCTTCAGCCTCGCTTAAGCCCGACTTCCGGGTAGGCGGTGAGACTTAGGTATGGGATGGGGTGAAAAGATGCCCCGACCTCGGTGTGGTTGTGAGTGATCGTATATGCGGTATGGACTATCTTAATCTATCGGTTTTGGGAGAACATCGCCACTGCTTCGGGTTGAGAAAAGAACACCACTGGCAGGGGACATGATGTTGTTCACTTTATTCACTCACTTTCGGGTTCGATTCGATCAAACAGGAGTGAGACAGACTATTCTAACATTTTAAAAATCCCATCTTTTTGTATCACAGAAACGAGGAAAATTTTACTACAGTAAGAGAAAAAAAACAGCAAAATTGCACGACCTTTATCTCCCAGTCACTTCAAGAATTCTGAAAGTAACCAACTGAGATAATTGCAGAAATGTATACATCCTTCTCCTCCGTATCTCACACACACAGTAGCTGGATGGTGGGCGGCAGAGAATACTGATGTTCGCTTTACTGCTCTCTCGATGGCCTCTGGGGTTTTTGTCCGCTCCCGGATCATGGACGTTTAAGTGCGATAGCGACATGCAAAGTATCTGTTTCTTCTACTCGTTCGCCTTATTATGTGGGATACTCGGCATGGGGAGGAGGAGGCACATCTTGACGGTGTTCTTCGTCTTGTTGGAGGTGGGGGAGGCAGGGGTAGAAGGTTGGGTGAAGGAGGGTAGTATGGTTTGAGAGGAAATGGGGTGGATATTTCGTATTGAGATCCGTGGGTTGATGGGGTTGTGTGGGAAGAGGATCCTGTGTTGCTGGGAGAATATTTCGTGTGTTTAGGAAGAATTCATGGGTCGTGGAGTTGGGGAAAAAAATGTGTAAGTGATGGGTGGTGGTGGTGTAGTTGGGGTGTGAAGGTGGGGTTTGTGGTGGTGGTGGGTGTGGTGGGTGTTGTTGTGGTGTGGGGGGTGGGTGGTGGTGGGTGTTGGAGCATGTCCTGCTCAACAATTGTTTTATTTCAGTGGCAGACAACAACTACTTTGGTTACACTCGACATCACCACCATTTTCTGTTTGTGCTTGTTCATCTTCATGACCATGTCCACAGAGGCTCAGTAGAACTGTTACCAGCATCACTATTTTCTCTGCGTGGACACTAGTTCCTGGTGGGTCTTGAGTTTCCACATCTGGTACTGACATCCAGAATGTCTTCAGTTTGAGCTGTAAATTGAGCTTTGGGTTCTTTAATTTTAATTTGTCAAATAATTGATCTCTTCACTTTGTGCCGTGTTCTGGAGGTGTGTTAGCGCTTCCTGTTGTGTCCGTTCGTCTGTGTTGCCCATACTGATCTTTCGTTGACTGCTGGTGATGATCAGGGAGCTTTGGTGGGGAGGGTGGGCCAGGGGTTGGCCGTGGGAGTACCCTAGCAGCAATAGTGTTTCTTGAGACCTGCCTGGGTGGCGGGTCTGGGCGCTGAGGGCGTCGGGCTGTAGGACAGTCAGGGGTGCCATGCAGGAACTCAACTTGTTTTGCAGTGAATATACTTCTGTTGAATGACACCACCTTGAACAACTGTATCTCTGCAAGCCTGTGTTTTGCATGTTGTGCTTGAGCAGAGACCACACCACGCTTAGTCGAGGGCATAATCGGGACATGGCCCCGGTGTTGACAATTGTAAACACCTCGGGTGGGGGCTGATGGAGAGTTACCTTCAGGTCCGATGGGCACCACGGACTCGAATGGTCTTAGGTGGGTCTTCAGGCCAACCCAGTCTGCAATGACTGCGTTCTTCCTGAGTCGCTTCGTCCTTGTGATGGCGGGATGAGCTTCTAGTAGTGTAGGGGGTCTGGTACTGGTCGAGCCCTATGAGGTTAGATGGTTTTTCTTGCTCGATGGTTGGGATGATTGTTCCATGGTTTATTCCTTATGCTACGGTGAGGAGATCTGTATGACTGCTGGGTGCTTCTAATCAGAACATGATCTTGTGTACCGACACAGAACTGAAACTCAGCCTGTGGGTGTTGTCTTCCCATCGTTCAGCTAGAGATGGTTGCTTCAGGTGATGTACCTTAGGGAAGTTTCTTACTCTCATGGGGTGGTGGTGGGTGTTGGTGTGTGGTGTGGTGGTGGGTGTTGGTGTGGGGGTGGGTGTTGGTGTGGTGGTGGTGGGTGTTGGATTGTGGTGTGGTGGTGGGTGTTGGTGTGGGGGTGGGTGTTGGTGTGGTGAGTGGTGGTGTTGGTGTGGTGGTGGTGGTGGGTGTTGGTGTGAGGTGGGGTGTGGTGGGGTGGTGGGTGTTGGTGTGGTGTGGGGGGTGGGTGTTGGTGTGGTGTGGGGTGGGTGTTGGTGTGGTGTGGGGGTGGGTGTTGGTGTGGTGGGGGGTGTGGTGGTGGTGGTGGGTGTTGGTGTGTGGTGTGGGGTGGGTGTTGGTGTGTGGTGTGGTGGTGGGTGTTGGTGTGGTGGGGGTGTGGTGGTGGTGGTGGGTGTTGGTGTGGTGTGATGGGGTGGGTGTTGGTGTGGTGTGTGGGTGGGTGTTTGGTGTGGTGGGGGTGTGGTGCTGGGGTGGTGGGTGTTGGTGCGGTGTGGGGGTGGGTGTTGGTGTGGTGTGGTGGTGGGTGTTGGTGTGGGGGGGTGGGTGTTGGTGTGGTGGTGGTGGGTGTTGGTGTGGTGGTGGTGGTGGGTGTTGGTGTGGTGGGGGTGTGGTGGGGTGGTGGGTGTTGGTGTGGTGTGGGGGTGGGTGTTGGTGTGTGGTGTGTGGGGGGTAGGTGTTGGTGTGGTGTGGGGGTGGAGTGTTGGTGTTTTGGGGGTGTGGTGGAGGTGTTGGGTGTTGGTGTGGTGTGGGGGTGGGTGTTGGTGTGGTGTGGGGGTGGGTGTTGGTGTGGTGTGAGGGTGGGTGTTGGTGTGGTGGGGGGTGTAGTGGTAGTGTGGTGGGTGTTGGTGTGGTGGTGGGGGTGGGTGTGTTGTTGGTGTGGTGTGGGGGGTGGGTGTTGGTGTGGTGGGGGTGTGGTGGAGGTGGTGGGTGTTGGTGTGGTGGTGGGGTGGTGGGTGGTGTGTGGTGGGGTGTGGTGGAGGTGGTGGGTGTTGGTGTGGTGTGGGGGGTGGGTGTTGGTGTGGTGTGAGGGTGGGTGTTGGTGTGGTGGGGGTGTGGTGGGTGGTGGGTGTTGGTGTGGTGTGGTGGTGGGTGTTGGTGTGGTGTAGGGGTGGGTGTTGGTGTGGTGGTGGGTGTTGGTGTGGTGGGGGTGTGTGGGGGTGGTGGGTGTTGGTGTGGTGTGGGGTGGGTGTTGGTGTGTGGTGGTGGGTGTTGGTGTGGGGGTGGGTGTTGGTGTGGTGGTGGTGGGTGTTGGTGTGGTGGTGGTGGTGGGTGTAGGTTTGGTGGTGGTGGGTGTTGGTGTGGTGTGGTGGTGGGTGTTGGTGTGGTGGGGGTGTGTGGTGGTGGTGGTGGGTGTTGGTGTGGGTGTGTGGGGTGGGTGTTGGTGTGGTGGTGGGTGTTGGTGTGGTGGGGGTGTGGTGGGGTGGTGGGTGTTGGTGTGGTGTGGGGGTGGGTGTTGGTGTGGTGGTGGGTGTT
>NW_024716112.1:0-13946 GCF_018991925.1 Homarus americanus | reverse complement strand
AATATAGTTAGTCATAATAACAAACATCAAAGTAATAAAAGTAAAACAGATAGAAACGGAAGAAATATATTGAGTGTTTATTATACTAATAGTAGAAGCCTGTGTAACAAAATGGACCAGCTCAGGGCCATTGTTAGTAAAGAGAACATAGATATAATTGCAATAACAGAAACATGGATAAATTCAAACAGCAAGCATTTTTTAGCAGAATTTCATATTCCAGGATATAACCTATTTAAATTTGACAGAGTAGGAAGGAGAGGTGGCGGTGTAGCAGTGTATATCAGGGTGTCATTAAAAGGCTGCAATAAATCAAACATTAAAACAAATAGTGACAATGAAAGTATTTGGGTAGAGATTGGTGAGGGCAGTGAATCCGTAGTCATTGGTGTTATATATAGACTACCTAATTTGAGTAGGAACGATGGTAAATTGCTATGGGAGGAAATAAAGAAGGCATCTGATAGAAACAATGTATGTATTCTAGACGATTTCAACTTTTCAGGCATAGATTGGAAAAATCAACTTAGCGATAATGAATCTGAAGATTTTATAGAAGTAGTACAGGATAGTTTTATATATAAATTTATAAACTTGCCCACTAGAGGAAATAATATCCTCGATTTAGTTCTCAGTAATAATGAAAATCTAGTAAAAGATGTTGGGATTGGAGACGAACTAAGAAACAGTGATCATAAAGCCATATATTTTAACATAATATGGGATGGCAGGAAGAAGGAAAATTCGGCCTTGATCCCGGATTTTAGGAATGCTAATTACGGTAGCATATGGAGAGACCTAAGGGATGACCCTATGGTCAAAAGATTAATCCCCCCCACACCTCCGGAAACTGTCAACTTAGGACGGGATAACCCCGAATTTAATTTAGCAGCTACTTATGAACAATTTATTGCGACAATCAATAATGCCCAAAATAAACACATCCCTAAAAGAAAATTCAGATCGATACGGAACCAACCAAAATGGATGAATAAGGAATTAGATTCTAGGAAAGAGCAGAGTATACAGAAAGTTAAGAAATAAGGAAAATCACTTACTTAAGTTACTTACCAGGTCTCAACAAAGACAGGTATAAAAACAGAAATTAGGAAAGTGTGAGAATCATGGAAATTACAGAAAACGAATCGAAATATTCCCCAAAGTTTTATCAACTGTATAAATCAAAGGTTGAGGATACACACGTCCCCTTAAAACTACTTAAATAGGAGAAATGACTGATGATGAGTTAGAAATGTGTAGCACGTTAAATAGTTTGCTTTTCGCTCCGTATTCATGTTGAAAAACTTCCAGTACAGTTTCCAGAAGTTCATAAGGTATATAACGACAGTATAGGCAATATGTTGATGGAATATCAATACGAACCATGTGCTTAAAGCAATTAACAAACTGAAGTTCTCATAAATCGCTCATCTAGATTTGAGTATATGCTAGAATATTAAAAGAATGTAGAGATGAGTTGAGTAATCCATTAGCAGTTTTATTTAATAAGTCATTAGAATCGGGCCTAGTGCCAGAAGCTTGGAAACTTGCAAATGTAGTTCCTATTTTCAAAAAGGGTGATAAATCAATAGCATCAAATTACCGTCCCATTAGTCTCACTTCAATCATAGGCAAGTTGCTAGAGTCAATTATTGCTACAAAAATCAGAAGCCACCTTGAAACATTCAACTAAATTCATTCTTCTCAGCACGGGTTCACCCAGGGACGTTCTTGTCTCACAAATTTGCTTAGCTTTTTCTCAGAAGTATTTGAAGCGGTAGATAATGATAAGTCATATGATATAATTTATTTAGATTTCAGTAAAGCATTCGATAGAGTCCCTCATGAGAGATTGATAAGGAAGGTAGAAGCACATGGAATAGGTGGATCAGCATTAAAATGGATTAGGTCATGGTTAACTGGTAAACAAAGAGTCAGCATAAATGCGATGGTGTCAGACTAAAAGCGCCCAAAGGAGTTCTGTGATCTGTATTAGGCCCTCTGCTGTTTGTTATATTCATTAATGATCTTGATTTAGGCATAACTAGTAGGATTAGTAAATTTGCAGATGATAACAAAATGGGGAGAGTGATAAATTCAGACAGTGACTTTGAACACCTTCAAAGAGATCTAGATACCTTACATGAGTGGTCAGTAGACTGGCAAATGAATTTTAATAGTGATAAATGCAAGGTACTACAGATAGGGAAGACGAATACAAACGTTAAGTATAAACTAGGTAACACGGAAATAGAAAACTCAGTTTGTGAAAAAAATCAAGGTGTATTTGTTAGCAACGACTTGAAACCTAGAAAACAATGTATTAGCGTTCGCAACAAGGCAAACAGGATTCTTGGGTTCATATTTAGGTCTGTGAGTAACAGAACTGCTGACGTTATCTTGAAACTTTACCTAGCATTAGTGAGGCCACACATGGATTATGAGGTTCAGTTCTGGTGTCCTTATTATAGAATGGACATAGATTCTTTGGAGAGAGTACAAAGAAGAATGACAAAAATGATCCATAATATTAGAAACCTTCCATATGAAGAAAAGACTAAAAAGCTTAGGGCTTTACATTCATTAGAGTATGTAGAGCATAGGGAGATATGATAGAGGGTACAAGTAAAAGTGTATTCATCAAGGTTAATGGAAGATGTCTTGAAGCTCAGTAATAACGAATTCAGAACAAATGTTTTAAATTAGATAACCTGATTCAGGAAAGGATATAGGCAAGCACTGGTTTGGGTAAGGGAGTCGTGATGGTGAATAGGCACGAAAGTGCTATAGTAGGATCGGGACGCCGAGGCAAGACGAAGTTGGATAGGCACATGGAAGTGCTGGGATGGGTGTGAAAGGGATCTGCCCTGCATGGGCCAGTCGGCCTCCTGCAGTATCCCACTTTCTTATGTTCTTATGTTCTTATGTTCACCTCACAATCTTTACTACATCTCACCTCACAATCTTCACTACATTTCACTTCACAATCTTCACTACATCTCACTTCACAATCTTCACTCCATCTCACTTCACAATCTTCACTACATCTCACTTCACAATCTTCACTACATCTCACTTCACAATCTTCACTACATCTCACTTCACAATCTTCACTACATCTCACTACACAATCTTCACTACATCTCACTTCACATCTTCACTACATCTCACTTCCCAATCTTCACCATATCTCACTTCACAATCTTCACCACATCTCACTTCACAATCTTCACCAAATCTCACTTCACAATCTTCACCACATCTCACTTCACAATCTTTACCACATCTCAATTCACAATCTTCACTACATCTCACTGCACAATCTTCACTACATCTCACTTCACAATCTTCACTACATCTCACTTCACAATCTTCACTACATCTCACTTCACAATCTTCACTACATCTCACTTCACAATCTTCAATACATCTCACTTCACAATCTTCACTACATCCCACTTCACAATCTTCACTACTTCTCAATTCACAATCTTCACTACATCTCACTTCACAATCTTCACTACATCTCACTTCACAATCTTCACTACATCTCACTTCACAATCTTCACTACATCTCACTTCACAATCTTCACTACATCTCACTTCACAATCTTCACTACATCTCACTTCACAATCTTCACTACATCCCACTTCACAATCTTCACTACATCTCACTTCACAATCTTCACTACATCCCACTTCACAAACTTCACTACATCGCACTTCACAATCTTCACTACATCTCACTTCACAATCTTCAATACTTCTCACTTCACAATCTTCACTACATCTCACTTCACAATCTTTCACTACATCTCACTTCACAATCTTCACCATATCTCACTTCACAATCTTTACTACATCTCACTTCACAATCTTCACTACATCTCACTTCACATTCTTCACTACATCTCACTTCACAATCTTCACTACCTCTCACTTCACAATCTTCACTACATCTCACTAGACAATCTTCACTACATCTCACTTCACAACCTTTACTACATCTCACTTCACAATCTTCACTACATCTCACTTCACATCTTCACTACATCTCACTTCACAATCTTCACCATATCTCACTTCACAATCTTCACCACATCTCACTTCACAATCTTCACCAAATCTCACTTCACAATCTTCTCCACATCTCACTTCACAATCTTTACCACATCTCACTTCACAATCTTCACTACATCTCACTTCACAATCTTCACTACATCTCACTTCACAATCTTCACTACATCTCACTTCACAATCTTCACTACATCTCACTTCACAATCTTCACTACATCTCACTTCACAATCTTCACTACATCTCACTTCACAATCTTCATTACATCTCACTTCACAATCTTCACTACATCTCACTTCACAATCTTCACTACATCTCACTTCACAATCTTCACCACATCTGACTTCACAATCTTCACTACATCTCACTTCACAATCTTCAATACATCTCACTTCACAATCTTCACTAACACCATCCTTCATCACTACATATAACATCCATCATCACTACTTATAACACCATCCATCATCATCACTACATATAATACTATCCATCATCACTACATATAACACGATCCATCATCACTACATAAAACACCATCCACCATCACTACATATAGAACCATCCATCACGACATATAACACCATCCGACATCATTACATATAACACCAACCATCATCACTACATATAACACCATCCAGCATCACTACATATAACACCAACCATCATCACTACATATAACATCATTCATCATCACTACATATAACACCATCCATCATCACTACATATAAAACCATCTTATCATCACTACATATAACATCATCCATCATCACTACATATAACGCCATCCATCACTACATATAGAACCATCCTATCATCACTTCATATAATATCATCCATCATCACTACATATAACACCATCCAACATCACTACATATAACACCACCCATCATCACTACATATAACATCATCCATCATCACTACATATAACTCTATCCATCATCACTACATATAACACCATCCAGCATCACTACATATAACACCAACCATCATCACTACATATAACATCATGCATCATCAATATATATATATAACACCATCCATCATCACTACATATATTACCCTCTTATCATCACTACATATATTACCCTCTTATCATCACTACATATAACACCATCCATCATTACTACAATATAACGCCATCCTTCATCACTACATATAACACCATCCATCATCACTACATATTATAACACCATCCATCATCTTTACAAACACCATCCCTCTTTACTATAGTGATAAACAGAGCTTTATTTTGTTGTCAATTTCTTTAAATTCCAACCTTATTAAACCGTAATTCTTTCTGTATGGTAAAATTTTGATTTGACCTCAGTGAGAGAGCTGTTAGTGTCAGTACATCACAATGGTGTTCCGACGCACTGTATCGAAGGTGACTAAGGTGGAGGTGAAGCCTTGCCAGATGAAGGAGAAGGGCCCCAGATCTAACAAACTGCAGACCACAAAACACACTAAGACCCAAAACAACAAGACCCAAAACAACAAGAAGAAGAAGGAAACTACCACTTTCTGCGGTGTACAAAAGGACCAGTACCTGCCATGGGGAGACTACATCTTCACCGGGAAAAAGACACAAAAGAAGCGCTGAACCTACGCTTCTGATATTTAAAAATACTGTAATAAAAACATATTAATTGATTTTGTTTGTATTATTTATGCTTTTTTTTATTTTCATCTGTAAACGTGCTGTTTTGGGAATATATTTTGAGTTACATAATATTTAGGTACAGCAGTTTATTTCACTGTATCTACTTGTTTACCAAGTAACTGGACTTACAGTCTCCGATCGGGATTCTCAAAACAAATATTTGGCATCGAACTCCGTAAGTGAGCTCGTAATCTAGCCTGTAACTTACAGGACCTCAACACGATCAAACTGGATATAGTAGTCGCTATTTCCGGATTGCATGAAAAAAAATTAATAATATATGTTTTAATAATGCTTGTTAGACTTGTTTTATCATAGAATAATGAAGAAAATGTTTTGTACATCAACATACTAAAATACAATATTAGTTTTTTTTTACGACAAGAAGAGGCTTGGCTGTTCTATTTCTCGCTTTATGGAAGAGATGCAGCTTTTGTCTTCTTACAACTTTTCAAGTAATTTGTACTAAAATAGAAGATTTTTATTGTCCACATTTAGGGTATATTTTTTTTTATGACTGAATAAACTTGCAGATAGACCTTATTAATGTGGTATAGCTGTAAATATCCTTCAGTAATGAAATCCAAATATGAGGTCAAGTGAACATTTTTGCTTAGACTCCGCCTTTGTTCGGACCAAGTTATAACAAGTTATTCTGCCAAGTATCCAATAAGTACCCATGACTCAGAGTTAAATAATACCTAACCTAATCTAAGTTCATCAAACTTAATAAAAAAAGTGGGGCAAAAAATAAGTGGTAAAGAAATTTTTTTCTCAGAAAAAAAATTATATTCAGAGGTTTTTTATCCGATACCTTCAGTCGTGATTATTTTGATGCAAAATTAGTAAAATGTATTTAACCCTAACACTACCTCACCTTACCTAATCTTACCTTACCTTATCTAACCTAACCTAATGTTACCTAACCTAACCAAGCCGCAACGCTCATGACACAATTGAGTTCTCTAGAAAGTTTTAATTTCATTTTCTTTTTTTAAAAATACATTTGCAGAGACAACAAACTTTTGATAATTATTTCTCCAACATATCTATAAATCTGTTGATGATATATAAATTTAGGATAGGTTAGGTTTGGTGTGATTAGGATAGGTTAGGCTAGTTTAGGATAGTCTAAGTTAGCTTAGGAAGGCTAAGTTAGGTTACGATACACTAGGTTAGGTTTTAATCTGCATGATATTTTTACTGAACTTTTAAACGATGTTATAATCCTGGCAGCAGGGTATCGATCACGAAAATAACACTTTGGTAGTTATAACATTTGATAAAGTTTATTATTACTGTAACATGAAACAAATCACTATAGCTGTACTTATCAATCCAGTATTAAATCTGTATTATCTTTGACCATCGCTCATTGGCCAGCTTATCTCTGCACTGTTCTCTGATATAATAAAGTATTGGTGAATGGGAATATTAATCATTTGTGAGTCACTTACTATAAAGGAAACTGTAACGGATTCTATGGACAGTTGGGAATATTTTCACGGAATAAGTCGGAGTAACTCCCCTCTTGCCCAAAAGCGATCCAAGGAGTTAATTCACAGAGCGAAAATCTAGACGAGTCTTCCTTGTTTGTTTTGGGTCATAACAACGAAAAGTTTAATAATGTTTATTACAATGATTCAGGTTTTACTGTAATTCTTCTTTTTTATATTTTTAGTATTTTGTAGATTTTTTTCACCCAGTTCATTTCTTGTTTAGATTCATTATTGCAATTATTTTTATTACAGAGTTGAATTAAAAGTTTATATCTAAGTATTTTACAACTTCACAAATACTTTTATAAAATGTTGATACACACAGTGGACAGTTTTTAGTTCTTTCTTGTAATACCTCAGTATTACTCTGTTAAATTCTTACCATTTACACCTGACCATTTATTTATTTATTTTATAAATTGTTTAAAGAGAGAACATCACCAGCAGGATACAGATGATGAAGTAAATAGAAGTTTGTAACCTAACCCTACCCCCCACTGCTACCCCTCCCTCTTGTCCCACATTCTTACTCGTCACTCCTACCCCTTACTCCTACCCCTTACTCCCACCCCTTAATCCCACCCCTTATTCCCACCCCTTATTCCCACCCCTTGCTCCCACCCCTTCCTTCTACCCCTTACTTCTACCCCTTACTCCTACCCCTTACTTCTACCCCTTACTTCTACCCCTTACTCCTACCACTTACTCCTACCACTTACTCATACCCCTTACTCCCACCCCTTGCTTCCACCCCTTGCTTCCACCCTCTTACTCGTACCCCTTGCTCCCAACCCTTACTCCTACCCCTTACTGCCACCCCTTACTGCCACCCCTTACTCCCACCCCTTACTCCTACCCCTTACTCCGACCCCTTAATCCCACCCCTTAATCCCACCCTTACTTCCACGCCTTACTCCCACCCCTTACTCCCACCCCTTACTCCACCCTGCCTCCCACCTTACTCCCACCCTGCTCCCACCCTTACTCCCTTATACTCCCACTCATACTCCCACCCTTACTCCCACCCTTGCTCACCCATACTCTCCCTTACTCCCCATACTCACACCCCTAACTCCTTATACTCCCACATACTCATGCCTTACTCCACCCTTATCCCTGCTGCTCCCACCCTTACTCCTACCCATACTCTACCCTTACTCCCTACCCTCCCACCCTTACTCCCACCATGCTCCCCACCCCTTACTCCCTGCCTCCCACCATACTCCCACCCTTACTCCCTTGTACTCCCACATACTCCCCACCCTTACTCCCACCCATACTCCCTGTGCTCCCACGCCTACTCCCACGCCTCCCACGCCTCCCACCTTCTCCCACCCCTTACTCCCACCCATTACTCCCATCCCTTACTCCCACCCCTTACTCCCACCCCTTACTCCTACCCCTTACTCCCACCCCTTACTCCCACCCTTACTCCCACGCCTTACTCCCACCCCTTACTCCCACCCCTTACTCCCACCCCTTACTCCCACGCCTTACTCCCACCCTTCACTCCTACCCTTCGCTTCTACCCCCACTGTTACCCCCCACTACGCTGGTAATTGAAGACATCATACATTTGTTCACTTAGACACCACTTATTATTCAGGACCTAATGGCTATAATATCAGAGTCATTATTCTTAACTCAACTTTATATATATATATCAATTGTCCAAAACCTTCACCACAAGAAAGAAAAGAACAGTCGGGTATGGCAGAAAATGTAATAAACGAACATGGAGTAAGACATCAAGCTCCATATTGTAAACAAGATCATCGTCATTGTTTATTTATTGCGAGGAAAAATATTGTTCGCAATATAATTATAAAAACCTTCTGTAATTCATTCTCTTCATTACACTAAAAGGTAATGAAGTATATAAAGAAAATAGTTTATAAATTACTAAAATAAAAATACGTATAAAAAAGTAAAATAACATCTATTGATGGAATAGAAAAAAATTATATCGTAAGTGGGTAAAAGATTTCTTGGGTAGGTTTTAGAATACAATAACTGTTTTCTGCATTACACCGATGGTTCCAAGTCAGAAATTATCCTTAAGTTTTGTGAATCAGTATTTACAGTTTTTCTTAAAGGGTGACTTAAGTTACGGTCACACGATCCCTTTGATGAGCAATTAATTTGGAGCAAGAAATTACGAGTAATTTCTTCCAAATGTGGTCACACGAGTGGCTCTTGGTTCAGTTACTACAGCAAGAAAAAAGTTAACGCCGCTGTGCGAGTAGAAGGGAGACGGAACATCACAACAACAATGCAGACGACGCAGCAGCTATCCTTGGTATTATTGTTATTATTAAAAAGAAATGAGAGAAAGCGAAGAAAAACTATTGGGGACTTGTAAGTGGCTGGCGAGGAGGAGGAACGAGTGTTTAATATAGACTGGTTCAACTATCGTAGTTACAGTAGGGAGGGTTGTTAGTGTGTGGAGAATGACCGGCTGTATGGGCTTGTGTTTTGTAAACAAACACGCCAAAACACCACCCAAATAATAAACTCAGTGTGTCGTAAAAAACTGTTTGTGCATTTTATACATAATGTTATTGATCTATGTTATATATAGCCAAGGTAAATACTCGATAAATAAGCTTCGTGTCATTAAATATGGTATTAACAGGGTTTTGAACCGATAATCTTGCTCGAAATAGTCAAGAAATTGACTATCACGATTGTCAATAAAAATGCTTCAAAAACTTGCTCGAATTTCTCGAAAATTGCTCGAAATAACTTTTCGGCAAGAAATTGCTAAAAAAAATGCGCCCATGTGACCAGTGCTTTAAGAATTGTATGATATCCTCATGGCAATGGAAACACACACACACTCACCCCATACACAGTCACACACTCACCATGCACAATCACACACACCCATACACACACCGTACATGCACAAACCATACACACACATACACACACACACACACACACACACCATACATACACACACCATACACATACACACACCATACACACATACACACACACACACACACACACCATGCACACACACCATACAAACAAACAAACACACACCATATACACACACACACACACACACACAATGCACACACACACACCATGCACACTCACACACACACACACCATGCACACTCACACCATGCACACACACACACTAATTGTTTTAATTTAGTTCTTGGAACTCTTAAGTGGCAGCGCTTGATGTAAACACTTCTTGGCATTTTCTGTTTATCTAGTAGCAGGTATACGCACAGATGTAATATGAGAAAATAAATTATGAATTCTGTCCAGGGAAGTGTTGTGAATATGACCTTGAGATAACACTTGTGTTAAGTGTGAATTTCCCTGTCTAGTGATATGTCCAACTACTACTCTGGGCCGCGAGACAGTGGTAGTGATTACAGATTGCCCACGAGGGGGCTAGTTTATTGGGCACCCCTTACATCCTGTGCAAGGTGAAGCGCAAAAGCGTTTACAGTGCCCAACTGGGAAGCATGCGGAGTTCATGCTTGCCTTTATGACTCATGCATTAAGGGCGTAAAAGGCCTGAAGGGTCATGGGTTTTGTCAGCAAGTTACATAAAGTGACAATGATGAGTGTGTGGGGGGAAAATTCCCGGTACAATTTATCTGTTTATGGCAAAGTGTGGCAGGTCCCTATTAATGTGAGCGGTGTTTACTGAATCAGCTGACCCTGGCTCGACCTTTTGAGAGACGCAAGCCAAGTGATCTAAGAGTCGTGAATAACATGGTGAATTACTTGGTGTTATTCATTTGGGTGAATGTTTGTATAAATCAAAGGTGCTGTCACACACACACACACACACACACACACACACCACACGTGGCACACCACCAACACACAGTTTCTGAGAAGGAGTTTGAGATTGTATTTAACGAAGTCTTAACTGGGAAAATTTTGTATGGCTTTTGTTATGGGGTAAGTTCTGGCGTGAACATTAAGACTATTTTCATAATTTTTTGTAACTAATATTTTTATCTGCCTGGTACAATTATTTATTAATTTGTATTGTAAGTTATGTCTTGATAGTCGATGTAATGTAACAATTTATTTTTTGTGTTAATGTTCATATAGATTGGTTCAGTGTTGCGGCTCTGACTCGTCAACGATGTTAATAAGCTCTTGAGTACATACTGCTGGTGAAACTATGTTATATTAACAACACGACAGACAAGTACTATAATACCTTAACATTTAACAATAATTCAGCCTTAATTTAATTTTTTCACCAACTTAAGACACATAACCCAGAAGGAAGTAAGGCGGGCAACATAACGCGGGATATCGTGGCTTCACTAAGTGCAAATTATGGAACTTGAGGTAACACATTATGGGAAAATGCGAGCCCTGCTAAGTGGTTCTCCTCAACATGGACGCAAACATCAGATGGACAAAGAAACAGAAGAACCCCGGATATACATTCATTTATTCTACAAAAAGGTTACGTAAACGAGCGTTAAATACGTTTAAGTAATCACAGTTTACGAAGCTGAAGTCGAGATATTAGAAGATGAAGAAGACTTTAGCATATCAGTATACCCCACGACCGGCGCCAGGATGTTAAGTGTGCCATCAGGGTATATTAGCGCTGAGAGACGGGTGCTATCGTGGTATATTAGCATACCTTCACCTGAATGGTATATCAAAAAGTACAGGATTTACTTCACAGATATTTAGTTATATCTATCGGTATATTATATAAATTATATCAATATATCTGTGTATACCAAATATGGCATCAGAGTATATCACCGTTTGCCATCATATTCTCTAAATAACCTCAAAGTATACCCCCGAATGTTTAATATCATACACTATAAATGACACTGTAGTATGTTAGTATATAATCAGGGTATAACATAAATAATATCAGCATTGTTTAGAATATCATATATATTAAGCGTGAGGAATGGATGTATATGATTCAATATATCACAGTTACATAAAGCGGTATGTCAGCTCATCAGCATCTCACTAGAATGACATCAGAGTATAGGACACTATACTCCAATAAATACTGTCAGGTATCTAAGTATATCAGGGTAATCACTGAGAAGTGTCAGAACATATCAGCATATTCCTTGACTGGTAACAAAGCATATCAACATACTCGAAGTATAATCAATGTCTCCGGAATAAACAAGCCAGTGACAGCAGCATATATTTCTGAAAATCAGCTGTGAAATATGTTCAGAACAGCCCAAAGTATACTATAATACTAAGCAACATTTGAAATATACCAGTATACTTCTTAACAGTCAGGGAAAAAATCATTATACAGATTAGTGTCCTCGAAGCAGATCAACTTGTCTCCTGCTTTCTGGGGACCCATTAGTGGCATATCAGTATATCCAAAGAGACACATCGGAGTATATTACCATATATCCCAAGTGCCATGAAGGAATATCAACATACCTGAGTATATTAACTAGCTCTCATAGTCTTCCACTCTCTCTTAGATCCATCAGAATATGTCAGCATATCACCCTATCTTCTGAAGGTCCAGTTTACCTTGTTCCGAAAGTATGTTGAAGCATACTAACAGATCCCCTGAATGCCTTGAGAACATATCAGTATACTTCTAGGTTAATTCATATCATATCAGTATATCCCCTGAATCTAAGGTATAGCTAACCTCATTTCAAATTATTATTAGAGTATGTTAACATATTCCCTTAGAAGCATACCAGCATATCTCTTATGTCATTACAGTCAACCAGTATACGCTCAGAGATAGATGCAAGCATATCAGGGTGTATTAGCATACCCTGTAAGAGAGATATGAGCCTAGCTACATAACCAAGTATATCAGCATACCCCATATGCTCTTATAGTACATCAGCACACCCTCTGAGAGACAGAACCATACCAACATATCAGAACATATTAGTATATCCTTTAGAGTGATATGAACATAATGGCATATCAGATGACAAGAGTATATCAGCATAGTCTTTGAGGAGCATATCAGACCAACCTAGCATAAGCTCTTTAAGATAGATGGGAGCATATCTTAAATAGACTGGAACATACCAGAGCATATTAGCATATTAGCATATTAGCATATTAGCATATTAGCAAGGTGAGGAGGAGGAGGAGGAGGCAGGTGTCCACCGACCAGGTATGCCGATAGTCTGGTGATAATGTGGGTAAAACTGGTGTGTGTGTGTGTGTGTGTGTGTGTGTGTGTGTGTGTGTGTGTGTGTGTGTGTTCGTTCTCATGTTTATTTCTTGTAAGGTATGTATCACCTAGCCGGCCATTTTGTTTACATTTTTCGGTCGCTCTAAAATACCATTAAAACAATATTGTGTATAAACGTTTGGCTCAACTGATGATCTCAAACATGTCCCAACTTTTTTTTGCCTCAACTCCACATTCTGTAACTCATTTAGGTAGATGTCCCTCACTACACATACACTGGACTATGTGTAATGTTGCAGCTAATGTGTTATCAAGATATTGCGCATTATAAGTTCATGTGTGGTCATTATTATATCAAACGGAGGAATTTTAAAGAGCTATTACACCACCTGTATCATTAGTTGTCGCCAGGTGAAGGAATGTTTAGGTAGATTATATTTTATTTACTGTAATTAAAGTTTCAATACCTAAGGCGTTCCACTATAAGAGTCTTTCAACCTCAGGTAAGGTCTTAAGACTTTCTACTCTAGGTCTTACACCCTGGAGTAG
>NW_024716111.1:0-15259 GCF_018991925.1 Homarus americanus | reverse complement strand
GGGACCTTGTTATACTCGACCAGGGGACTTTGTTATACTCGATGAGGGGACTTTGTTATACTCGACCAGAGGACTTTTTTATTCTCGATCAGGGGATATGTTATACTCGATGAGGGGATTTTGCTATGCTTGATTAGGGGACTTTGTTATACTCGATAAGGGAAATTTTGTTATACTCGATGAGAGGACTTTGTTATACTCGACCAGGGGCCTTTGTTATACTCGATAAGAAAACTTTGCTATACTCTACCAGGGGACTTTGTTATACTCGATCAAGGGACTTTTGTTATACTCGATCAGGGGACTTTGTTATACTCGTCCAGGGGCCTTTGATATACTCGATCAGGGGACTTTTGTTATACTCGATCAGGGGACTTTGTTATACTCGACCAGGGTCCTTTGTTATACTCGATCAGGGGACTTTGTTATACTCGATAAGGGGACTTTGTTATACTCGATAAGAGGAATTTGTTATACTCGATCAGGGGACTTTGTCTTACTCGATCAGGGCCCTTTTCTATAATCGACCAGGGGACTTTGTTATAATCGATCAGTGGACTTTGTTATGCTCGATATGCGGACTTTGTTATACTGGGCCAGGGGACTTTTTTATACTCGATCAGGGGACTTTGTTATACTAGTATCAGGGGACTTTGTTATGCTCGGTCAGGGACTTTGTTATAATCGATCAGGGGACTTTGTTATGCTCGATCTGGGGACTTTGTTATACTGGGCCAGGAGACTTTGTTATACTCGATCAGGGGATATGTTATACTCGATCAGGGGACTTTGTTTTACTGGACCAGGGGACTTTGTTATACTCGATCAGGGGACTTTGTTATACTCGATCAGGGGACTTTGTTATACTCGTCCAGGGGTCTTTGTTATACTCGATCAGGGGACTTTGTTATACTCGATCTGGGGACTTTGTCTTTCTCGATCTGGGCCCTTTGCTATATTCGACCAGGGGATATTGTTATAATCGATCAGGGGACTTTGTTATGCTCGATATGGGGACTTTGTTTTACAGGGCCAGGGGACTTTTTTATACTCGATCAGGGGACTTTTGTTATACTCGATCAGGGGACTTTGTTATACTCGACCAGGGGCCTTTGTTATTCTCGATCACCGGAGTTTGTTATACTCGATAAGGGGTCTTTGTAATACTCGACAAGGGGAATTTGTTATAATCGATAAGGGGAATTTGTTAGACTCGAATAGGGGACTTTGTTATACTCGACCTGGGGACTTTGTTATACTCGATTAGGCGGCTTAGTTATACTCGATCAGGTGACTTTGTTATACTCGATGAGGGGCCTTTCTTATACTCGATCAGGGGCCTTTGTTATACTAGATCAGGGGACTTTGTTATTCTCGGTTCAGGGGTCTTTGTTATACTCGTCCAGTGGGCTTTGTTATACTAGGACTAGGGAACTTTCTTATACTCGATCAAGGGACTTTGTCTTACTCTATAAGGGCCCTTTGTTATACTCGACCAGGGGACTTTGTTATAATCGATCAGGGGACTTTGTTATGCTCGATCTGGGGACTTTGTTATACTGCGCCAGGAGACGTTGTTATACTCGATGAGGGGATATGTTATACTCGATCAGGGTCTTTGTTATATTGGACCAGGGGACTTTGTTATACTCGATCAGGGACTTTGTTATCCTCGATCAGGGGACTTTGTTATACTCGTCCAGGGGGCTTTGTTATACTCGATCAGGGGACTTTGTTATACTCGATCAATGACTTTGTTATACTCGACAAGGTGACTTTTTTATACTTGACCAATGGACTTTGTTATATTCGATGAGGGGCCTTTGTTATACTCGATCTGGGGACTTTGTTATACTCGAGCAGGGGACTTTTTTTATACGTGACCAATGGACTTTGTTATACTCAATGAGGGGCCTTTGTTGTACTCGATCAGGAGACTTTCTTATACTTGACCAGGGGACTTTGTTATACGCGATCAGGGGACTTTTATATACTCGATCAGGGGACTTTGTTATACTCAACCAGAGGACTTTGTTATACTCGATCAGGGGAGTTTGTTATACTCAATCTGGGGACTTTGATATACTCGATGAGGGGCCTTTGTTATACTCGATGAGGGGGCTTTGTTATACTCGACCAGGGGACTTGGTTATACACGACCAGGGGGCTTTGTTATACTCGAACAGGGGACTTTGTTATACTCGACCAGAGGACTTTGTTATACTCGGTCAGGGGATATGTTATACTCGAACAGGGGACTTTGTTATACTCGACCAGGGGCCTTTGTTATACTCGATGACCGGACTTTGCTATACTCTATAAGGGGACTTTGTTATACTCGATAGGGGACTTTGTTATAATCGATCAGGGACTGTTATCAGGGGACTTTGTTATACTGGACCAGGGGACTTTTTTATAAGTAATCATGGGATTTTGTCATACTCGATCAGTGGACTTTCCTATATTTGACCAATGGACTTTGCTCTATTCGATGAGGGGCTTTTGTTATACTCGATCAGGGGACTTTGTTATACTTGAGCAGGGGACTTTGTTATACTCAATCAGGGGACTTTGTTATACTCGTTCAGAGGACTTTGTTATACTCGATCAGGGGATATGTTATACTCGATCAGGGGACTTTGTTATACTTGATCAGGGGACTTTGTTATGCTCGATCAGGGGACTTTGTTATACTGGGCCAGGGGACTTTGTTATAATTGATTATCGGACTTTGCTATACTCGACCAGGGGACTTTGTTATACCTGACCGGATGCCTTTGTTATACTCGGTCAGGGGACTTTGTTATAATCGATCAGGGGACTTTGTTATGCTCGATCTGGGGACCTTGTTATACTGGGCCATGAGACTTTGTTATACTCGATCAGGGGACTTTGTTATACTCGAATAGGGGACTTTGTTAAACTCGTCCAAGGGGCTTTGTTATACTCGATTAGGGGACTTTGTTATACTCGATCAGGGGACTTTGTTATACTCGAGCAGGGGACTTTGTTATACTCAATCAGTGGACTTTGTTATACTCGTTCAGAGGACTTTGTTATACTCGATCAGGGGATATGTTATTCTCGATCACCGGACTTTGTTATACTGGACCAGGGGACTTTTTTATACTCGATTAGGGGAATTTGTTATACTCGATCAGGGGACTTTTGTTATACTCGATCAGGAGACTTTGTTATACTCGACCATGGGCCTTTGTTATACTTAATCACCGGACTTTGGTATACTCGATAAGAGAACTTTGTTATACTCGATCAGGGGACTTTGTTATTCTCGATGAGGAGGTTTTGTTATACTCGATCAGGGTTCGTTGTTATACTCGACCCTAGGACTTTGTTATTCTAGTATCTGGGGACTTTGTTATTCTCGACCAGGGGACTTTGTTATACTCGACCAGAGGCCTTTGTTATACTTGGTCAGGGGACTTTGTTATGCTCGATCTAGGGACTTTGTTATACTGTGCCATTACTCTTTGTTATACTCGATCAGCGGATGTGTTATACTCGATCTGGGGACTTTGTTATACTCGTCCAGGGGGCTTTGTTATACTAGGATTAGGAGACTTTGTTATACTTGTCCAAGGGGCTTTGTTATACTAGGATCAGGGGACTTTGTTATGCTCGACCAGAGGCCTTTGTTATACTCGGTCAGGGAACTTTGTTATACTCGATGAGGGGCCTTTGTTATACTCGATCAGGGGACTTTTTTATACTCGACCAGAGGACTTTGTTATACTCGATCAGGGGATATGTTATACTCGATCAGGGGACTTTGTTATATTCAACCAGGGGACTTTGTTATACTCGATCAGGGGACTTTGTTATACTCAATCTGGGGACTTTGATATACTCGATGAGGGGCCTTTGTTATACTCGATGAGGGGGCTTTGTTATACTCGACCAGGGGACTTGGTTATACACGACCAGGGGGCTTTGTTATACTCGAACAGGGGACTTTGTTATACTCGACCAGAGGACTTTGTTATACTCGGTCAGGGGATATGTTATACTCGAACAGGGGACTTTGTTATACTCGACCAGGGGCCTTTGTTATACTCGATGACCGGACTTTGCTATACTCTATAAGGGGACTTTGTTATACTCGATAAGGGGAATTTGTTATACTCGATCAGGGGACTTTGTTATACTCCATCAGGGGACTTTGTTATACTGGACCAGGGGACTTTTTTATAAGTAATCATGGGATTTTGTCATACTCGATCAGTGGACTTTCCTATATTTGACCAATGGACTTTGCTCTATTCGATGAGGGGCTTTTGTTATACTCGATCAGGGGACTTTGTTATACTTGAGCAGGGGACTTTGTTATACTCAATCAGGGGACTTTGTTATACTCGTTCAGAGGACTTTGTTATACTCGATCAGGGGATATGTTATACTCGATCAGGGGACTTTGTTATACTTGATCAGGGGACTTTGTTATGCTCGATCAGGGGACTTTGTTATACTGGGCCAGGGGACTTTGTTATAATTGATTATCGGACTTTGCTATACTCGACCAGGGGACTTTGTTATACCTGACCGGATGCCTTTGTTATACTCGGTCAGGGGACTTTGTTATAATCGATCAGGGGTCTTTGTTATGCTCGATCTGGGGACCTTGTTATACTGGGACATGAGACTTTGTTATACTCGATCAGGGGACTTTGTTATACTCGAATAGGGGACTTTGTTAAACTCGTCCAAGGGGCTTTGTTATACTCGATTAGGGGACTTTGTTATACTCGATCAGGGGACTTTGTTATACTCGAGCAGGGGACTTTGTTATACTCAATCAGGGGACTTTGTTATACTCGTTCAGAGGACTTTGTTATACTCGATCAGGGGATATGTTATACTCGATCACCGGACTTTGTTATACTGGACCAGGGGACTTTTTTATACTCGATTAGGGGAATTTGTTATACTCGATCAGGGGACTTTTGTTATACTCGATCAGGAGACTTTGTTATACTCGACCATGGGCCTTTGTTATACTTAATCACCGGACTTTGGTATACTCGATAAGAGAACTTTGTTATACTCGATCAGGGGACTTTGTTATTCTCGATGAGGAGGTTTTGTTATACTCGATCAGGGTTCGTTGTTATACTCGACCCTAGGACTTTGTTATTCTAGTATCTGGGGACTTTGTTATTCTCGACCAGGGGACTTTGTTATACTCGACCAGAGGCCTTTGTTATACTTGGTCAGGGGACTTTGTTATGCTCGATCTAGGGACTTTGTTATACTGTGCCATTACTCTTTGTTATACTCGATCAGCGGATGTGTTATACTCGATCTGGGGACTTTGTTATACTCGTCCAGGGGGCTTTGTTATACTAGGATTAGGAGACTTTGTTATACTTGT
This sequence comes from Homarus americanus, assembly GCF_018991925.1. Taxonomy (NCBI): domain Eukaryota; kingdom Metazoa; phylum Arthropoda; class Malacostraca; order Decapoda; family Nephropidae; genus Homarus; species Homarus americanus. Next base: position 9,870 of record NW_024716111.1, on the reverse strand, counting down.
CCAAGGGGCTTTGTTATACTTGGATCAGGGGACTTTGTTATGCTCGACCAGAGGCCTTTGTTATACTCGGTCAGGGAACTTTGTTATACTCGATGAGGGGCCTTTGTTATACTCGATCAGGGGACTTTTTTATACTCGACCAGAGGACTTTGTTATACTCGATCAGGGGATATGTTTTACTCGATCAGGGGACTTTGTTATACTCAACCAGGGGACTTTGTTATACTCGACCAGGGGACTTTTTTATAATTAATCAGGGGACTTTGTCATACTCGATCAGTGTACTTTACTATATTTGACCAATGGACTTTGCAATACTCGATGAGGGGCTTTTGTTATACTCGATCAGGGGACTGTGTTATACTCGACCAGGGGACTTTGTTATACTCGATCAGGGGAAGTTGTTATACTCAACCAGAGGACTTTGTTATACTCGATCAGGGGACTTTTTTATACTTGACCAATGGACTTTGTTATACTCACTGAGGGGCCTTTGTTATACTCGATCTGGGGACTTTGTTATACTCGAGAAGGGGAGTTTGTTATACTCGATCAGGGGTCTTTTGTATATTTGACCAATGGACTTTGTTATACTCAATGAGGGGCCTTTGTTGTACTTGATCAGGGGACTTTGTTATACTCGACCAGAGGACTTTGTTATACGCGATTAGGGAACTTTTTTATACTCGACCAGAGGACTTTGTTATACTCTATCAGGGGATATGTTATACTCGATCAGGGGACTTTGTTATACTCAACCAGAGGACTTTGGTATACTCGATCATGGGACTTTGTTATACTCAAAAAGGGGACTTTGTTATACTCGATTAGGGGCCTTTGTTATACTCGATGAAGGCGCTTTGTTATACTCGACCAGGGAACTTTGTTATACTCGATCAGGAAACTTTGTTATACTCGACCAGGGGACTTTTTTATAATTAATCAGGGGACTTTGTCATACTCGATCAGTGGAATTTCCTATATTTGACCAATGGACTTTGCTATACTCGATGAAGGCCTCTTGTTATACTCGATCAGGGGCGTTTGTTATACTAGATCAGGGGACTTTGTTATGCTCGATCAGGGGACTTTCTTATACTCGAGCAGGGGGCTTTGTTATACTCGATCAGGGGACTTTGTTATACTTGATCAGGGGACATTGATATACTCGACCAGGGGACTTTTTTATACTCGACCAGAGGACTTTTTTATACTAGTATCAGGGGACATTGTTATTCTCGACCAGGGGACTTTGTTATACTCGACCAGAGCCCTTTGTTATACTCGTTCAGGGGACTTTGTTAAAATCGATCAGGGGACTTTGTTATGCTCGATCTGGGGACTTTGTTATACTGGACCAGGGGACTTTGTTATACTCGATCAGGAGACTTTGTTATACTCGATTAGGGGACTTTGTTATACCTTTCCAGGGGGCTTTGTTATACTCGATCAGGGGACTTTGTTATACTCGATCAGGGGATGTGTTATACTCGATTAGGGGACTTTGTTATACTAGACCAGGGGCTTTGTTATATTCGATCAGGAGACTTTGTTATACTCGATTAGGGGACTTTGTTATACCTTTCCAGGGGGCTTTGTTATACTCGATCAGGGGACTTTGTTATTCTCGATCAGGGGACTTTGACTTACTCGATCAGTGCCCTTTGCTATACTCGACCAAGGGACTTTGTTATAATCGATCAGGGGACTTTGTTATGGTCGATATGGGGACTTTGTTATTTTGGGCCAGGGGAATTTGTTATACTCAATCAGCGGACTTTGTTATACTGGACCAGGGGACTTTTTTATACTCGATTAGGGAACTTTGATATACTCGATCAGTGGACTTTTGTTACACTCGATCAGGAGACTTTCATTAAACTTGATTATCGGACTTTGCTATACCGACCAGGAACTTTGTTATACTCGATCAGGGGACTTTGTTATACTCGACCAGGGACTTTTTTATACTTTAGCAATGGACCTTGTTATGCTCGATGGGGATACTGTTATACTCGATCAGGGACTTTGTTAGCATACTCGAGCAGGGGACTTTGTTATATACTCAATCGAGGACTTTTTATACTTTCGACCCTAGGACTTTGTTATACTAGTATCAGGGGACTTTGTTATTCTCGCCCAGGGGATTTTGTTATACTCGACCAGTGGCCTTTGTTATACTCGGTCAGGGGACTTTGTTATAATCGATCTGGGGACTTTGTTATGCTCGATCCTAGGGACTTTGTTATGCATGCCATTAGACTTTGTTATACCGATCAAGCGGATGTATTGCTCTCGATCTGGGGACTGTTATATCTCGTCCAGGGAGAACTGTTATACTAGGATTAGGAGACTTTGTTATATTTGTTCAGGGAACTTTGTTATATAGGATCAGGGACTTTGTTGCTGCTCGACCAGAGGCCTTTGTTATACTCGGTCAGGAACCTTTGTTATACTCGATGAAGGCGCTGTTATACTCGATCTTGGGGACTTTTTATATATACTCGACCAAGGGACTTTGTTATACTTTCGATCAGGGGATATGTTATACTCGATCAGGGGACTGTTATACTCAACCAGGGGACTTTGTTATACTCGACCAGGGGACTTTTTTATAATTAATCGGGGGACTTTGTCATACTCGATCAGTGTACTTTACTATATTTGACCAATGGAATTTGCAATACTCGATGAGGGGCTTTTGTTATTCTCGATCAGGGGACTGTGTTATACTTGACCAGGGGACTTTGTTATACTCGTTCAGAGGACGTTGTTATACTCAACCAGAGGACTTTCTTATATTCGACCAGGGGACTTTTTTATAATTAATCAGGGGACTTTGTCATATTCGATCAGTGGAATTTCCTATATTTGACCAATGGACTTTGCTATACTCGATGAAGGGCTCTTGTTATACTCGATCAGGGGCGTTTGTTATACTAGATCAGGGGACTTTCTTATACTCGACCAGGGGGCTTTGTTATACTCGATCAGGGGACTTTGTTATACTTGATCAGGGGACATTGATATACTCGACCAGGGGACTTTTTTATACTCGACCAGAGGACTTTTTTATACTAGTATCAGGGGACATTGTTATTCTGACCAGGGGACTTTGTTATACTCGACCAGAGGCCTTTGTTATACTCGTTCAGGGGACTTTGTTAAAATCGATCAGAGACTTTGTTATGCTCGATCTGGGGACTTTGTTATACTCGTCCAAGGGCTTTGTTATAATAGGATCAGGAGACTTTGTTATACTTGTCCAGGGGGCTTTGTTATACTAGGATCAGGGGATTTTGTTATACTCGACCAGAGGCCTTTGGTATACTCGGTCAGGGGACTTTGTTATACTGGGCCAAGGGACTTTGTTATAATCGATCAGGGGACTTTGTTATACTCGATCAGGGGACTTTGTTATACTGGACCAGTGGACTTTGATATACTCGATGAAGGGCCTTTGTTATACTCGATCAAAGGCCTTTGTTATACTCGATCAGGGGACTTTGTTATACTCGATTAGGGGCGTTTTTGGACTCGATCAGGGGCCTTAGTTATTCTCGATCAGGAGACTTTGTTATACTCGATCAGGGGACTTTCTTATACTCGAGCAGGGGGTTTTGTTATACTCGATCAGGTGACTTTGCTATACTCGACAAAGGGGACTTTGTTATGCTCAATTAGGTTCTTTGTTATACTCGACCAGGGGACTTTTTTATACTTGACCAATGGACTTTGTTATACTCGATGAGGTGCCTTTGTTATACTCGATCAGGGGACTTTGCTATACTCGACCAGGAGACTTTGTTATACTCGACCAGTGAACTTTGTTATACTCTACCAGCGGACTTTGTTGTAATCGATCAGGGGGCTTTGTTATGCTCGATCTGGGGACTTTGTTATACTGAGCCAGTAGACGTTGTTATACTCGATCAGGGGATATGTTATACTCGATCAGGGGACTTTGTTATACTGGACCAGGGGACTTTGTTATACTCGATCAGGGGACTTTGTTATACTCGATCAGGGGACTTTGTTATACTCGTCCAGGGAGCTTTGTTATACTTAGATCAGGGGACTTTGTTATTCTCGACCAGGGGACTTTGTTATACTCGATCAGGGGACTTTGTTATACTCGCTCCGGGGACTTTGTTATACTGGTCCAGGGGGCTTTGTTATACTCGATCAGGGGACCTTGTTATACTGGGCCAGGAGACTTTGTTATACTCGATCAGGGGATATTTTATACTCGATCAGGGTCTTTGTTATATTGGACCAGGGGACTTTGTTATACTCGATCAGGGGACTTTGTTATACTCGTCCAGGGGGCTTTGTTATACTCGATCAGGGGACTTTGTTATACTCGATCAGGGACTTTGTTATACTCGACAAAGGGACTTTTATATACTTGACAAATGGACTTTGTTATACTCGATGAGGGGCCTTTCTTATTCTCTATCTAGGGACTTTGTTATACTCGACCAGGGGACTGTTTTATAATTGACCATTGGACTTTGTTATACTCAATGAGGGGCCTTTGTTATACTCGATTAGGGGAATTTCTTATACTCGACCAGGGAACTTTGTTATACGCGATCAGGGGACTTTTTTATACTCGATCAGGGGACTTTGTTATACTCAACCAGAGGACTTTGTTATACTCGATCAGTGGACTTTGTTATACTCAATCAGGGGACTTTGTTATACTCGATGAGGGGCCTTCGTTATACTCGATGAGGGGGCTTTGTTTTACTCGATTAGAAAACTTTGTTATACATGACCAGGGACTTTGTTATGCTCGATCAAGGGACTTGTGTTATACTCGATCAGAGGACTTTTTTATACTCGACCAGGGGCCTTTGTTATACTCGATTAGAAAACTTTGTTATACTTGACCAGGGACTTTGTTATGCTCGATCAAGGGACTTGTGTTATACTCGATCAGGGGACTTTGTTATACTCGACCAGCGGCCTTTGTTATACTCGATCGCCGGACTTTGTTATACTCGGTAAGGGGACTTTGTTATACTCGATCAGGGGACTTTGTTAATCGCGATCAGGGGACTGTTTTATACTCGACCAGTGGACTTTGTTATACTCGATTAGGGGCCTTTGTTATACTCGATGAGGGGGCTTTGTTATACTCGACCAGGGGACTTTGTTATACTCGATCAGGGAATTTGTTATACTCAACCAGGGGACTTTTTTAAAATTAATCAGGGGACTTTGTCATACTCCATCAGGGGAATTTTGTTATACTCGATCAGGGGATATGTTAAACTCGATCAGGGGACTTTGTTATACTCAACCAGAGGACTTTGTTATACTCGAACAGGGGACTTTGTTATACTCAATCAGGGGACTTTGTTATACTCAATCAGGGGACTTTGTTATACTCGATGAGGGGCTTTTGTTATCCTCGATCAGGGGAATTTGTTATACTCGACCAGGGGACTTTGTTATACTCGATCAGGGGACTTTGTTATACTCGACCAGAGGATTTTTTTATACTCGATCAGGGGATATGTTATACTCGATGAGGGGTTTTTGCTATGCTTGATTAGGGGACTTTGTTATACTCGATCAGGGAAATTTTGTTATACTCGATCAGAGGACTTTGTTATACTCAACCAGGCGCCTTTGTTATACTCGATAAGAAAACTTTGCTATACTCGACCAGGGGTCTTTGTTATACTCGATCAGAGGACTTTTTTATACATGACCAGGGACTTTGTTATGCTCGATCAAGGGACTTTTGTTATACTCGATCAGGGGACTTTATTATACTCGAAGAGGGGCCTTTGTTATACTCGATCGCCGGACTTTGTTATACTCGGTAAGGGGACTTTGTTATACTCGATCAGGGACTTTGTTATACTCGATGAGGGGGCTTTGTTATACTCGACCAGGGGACTTTGTTATACTCGATCAGGGACTTTGTTATACTCAACCAGGGGACTTTTTTAAAATTAATCAGGGGACTTTGTCATACTCCATCAGGGGAAATTTGTTATACTCGATCAGGGGATATGTTATACTCGATCAGGGGACTTTGTTATACTCAACCAGAGGACTTTGTTATACTCGAACAGGGAACTTTGTTATACTCAATCAGGGGACTTTGTTATACTCAATCAGGGGACTTTGTTATACTCGATGAGGGGCTTTTGTTATCCTCGATCAGGGGAATTTGTTATACTCGACCAGGGGACTTTGTTATACTCGATCAGGGACTTTGTTATACTCAACCAGGGGACTTTTTTAAAATTAATCAGGGGACTTTGTCATACTCCATCAGGGGAATTTTGTTATACTCGATCAGGGGATATGTTATACTCGATGAGGGGTTTTTGCTATGCTTGATTAGGGGACTTTGTTATACTCGATCAGGGGAATTAGTTATACTCAACCAGGGGTCTTTGTTATACTCGATCAGGGGACTGTGTTGTACTCGACCAGAGGACTTTTTTATACTCGATCAGGGGATATCTTATACTCGATGAGGGGTTTTTGCTATGCTTGATTAGGGGACTTTGTTATACTCGATCAGGGAAATTTTGTTATAATCGATCAGAGGACTTTGTTATACTCAACCAGGGGCCTTTGTTATACTCGATAAGAAAACTTTGCTATACTCGACCAGGGGACTTTGTTATACTCGATCAAGGGACTTTTGTTATACTCGATCAGGGGACTTTGTTATACTCGTCCAGGGGCCTTTGTTATACTCGATCAGGGGACTTTTGTTATACTCGATCAGGGGACTTTGGTGGTTATGCCCCACCAGGGTTCTTTGTTATACCTGCTCAGGGACCTTGTTATACTTGATAAGGGACTTTGCTATACCTGATAGAGGAATTTTGTTATATCTGATCAGGGACTTTGTCTTACTCCGATCAGGCCCTTGCATATGGCCTGACCAGGGACTTTTATACCCCATCAGGGACCTTTATATACTAGTATCAGGGACTCGTTATACTCAATTCAGGGACACGTTATACTCTCGGTCAGGACTCTTGGTTATAATCGATCAGGGACTTTGTTATGCCCGACCCGAGGACTCATATACTCGCCAGAGATTGTTATACCAATAGGGCATATACCCATCAGGACTTTGTTATACTGACCAGGGGACTTTGTCATACCTGATCAGGGGACTTTGTTATACTCGATCAGGGGACTTTGTTATACTCGTCAAGGGGGCTTTGTTATACCCGATCAGGGGACTTTGTTATACTCGATCAGGGGACTTTGTTATACTCGATAAACGGAATTTGTTATCTCGATAAGGGGACTTTTTTATACTCGACCAGGGGACTTTGTTATGCTCGATGAGGGGCCTTTGTTAAACTCGATCTGGGGCCTTTGTTATACTAGATCAGGGGACTTTGTTATACTCGATTAGGGGCCTTTTTTGGACTCGTTCAGGGGCGTTTGTTATACTCGATCAGGGGACTTTGTTATACCCGATCAGGGGACTTTCTCATACTCGAGCAGGGGGCTTTGTTATACTCGATGAGGAGACATTGTTATACTCGACCAGGGGACATTTTTATTCTTGACCAATGGACTTTGTTATACTAGATGAGAGGCCTTTGTTATACTCGATCTGGGGACTTAGTTATACTCGAGAAGGGGACTTTGTTATACGCGATCAGGGGACTTTTTTATACTCGACCAGAGGACTTTATTATACCCGATCAGAGGAATTTGTTATACTCGACCAGGGGACTTTTTTATACTCCATTAGGGGCCTTTGTTATACTCGATGAGGGGGCTTTGTTTTACTCGACCAGGGGACTTTGTTATACTCGATTAGGGACTTTGTTATTCTCAACCAGGGGACTAATTTTAAATTAATCATGTGACTTTGTCATACTCGATCAGGGGAATTTTGTTATACTCGATTAGGGGATATGTTATACTCGATCAGGGGACTTTGTTATACTCAACCAGAGGACTTTGTTATACTCAAACAGGGGAGTTTGTTATACTCAATCAGGGGACTTAGTTATACTCGATGAGGGGCTTTTGTTATCCTCGATCAGGCGACTTTGTTATACTCAATCAGGGGACTTTGTTATACTCGATGAGGGGCTTTTGTTATCCTCGATCAGGGGAATTTGTTATACTCGACCAGGGGACTTTGTTATACTCGATCAGGGGACTTTGTTATACTCGACCAGAGGACTTTTTTATACTCGATCAGGGGATATCTTATACTCGATGAGGGGTTTTTGCTATGCTTGATTAGGGGACTTTGTTATACTCGATCAGGGAAATTTTGTTATAATCGATCAGGTTCCTTTATACTCCGATCAGGGATTCTTTGTTATACCTGAGGCGGGACTTTGTTATACCGATGAAGAGGAATTTGTTATATCTTGATCAGGGACTTGTCTACCTGACTGCTGCCCTTGCTATACTCCTAATTAGGACTTTTTATACCGATCAGACCTTTGGTTATACTAGTATCAGGGGACTTTGTTATACCTCATCAGGGGACTTTGTTATACTCGGCATCAGACTTTGTTATAATCGATCAGGGGACTTTGTTATGCTCGATCTGGGGACTTTGTTATACTGGGCCAGGAGGCTTTGTTATACTCGATCAGGGGATATGTTATACTCGATCAGGGACTTTGTTATACTGGACCAGGGGACTTTGTTATACTCGATCAGGGGACTTTGTTATACTCGATCAGGGGACTTTGTTATACTCGTCCAGGGGGCTTTGTTATACTCGATCAAGGTACTTTGTTATACTCGATCAGGGGACTTTGTTATACTCGATAAGGGGAATTTGTTATCTCGATAAGGGAACTTTTTTATATTCGACCAGGGGACTTTGTTATACTCGATTAGGCGGCTTTGTTATACTCGATCAGGGGACTTTGCTATGCTCGATGAGGGGCCTTTGTTATTCTCGATCTGGGGCCTTTGTTATACTAGATCAGGGGACTTTGTTATACTCGATTAGGGGCCTTTTTTGGACTCGATCAGGGGCCTTTCTTATACTCGATCAGAGGACTTTGTTATACCCTATCAGAGGACTTTGTTATACTCGACCAGGGGACTTTTTTATACTTGATCAATGGACTTTGTTATACTCAATGAGGGGCCTTTGGTATACTCGATCAGGGGATTTTGTTATACTCGATCAGGGGACTTTGTTAATCGCGATCAGGGGACTTTTTTATACTCGACCAGAGGACTTTGTTATACTTGATCAGGGGATATGTTATACTCGATCAGTGGACTTTGTTATACTCCATTAGGGGCCTTTGTTATACTCGATAAGGGGGCTTTGTTATACTCGACCAGGGGACTTTGTTATACTCGTCCAGGGGCCTTTGTTATACTCGATCAGGGGACTTTTGTTATACTCGATCAGGGGACTTTGTTATGCTCGACCAGGGTCCTTTGTTATACTCGTTCAGGGGTCTTTGTTATACTTGATAAGGGGACTTTGTTATACTCGATATGAGGAATTTGTTATATTCGATCAGGGGACTTTGTCTTACTCGATCAGGGCCCTTTGCTATACTCGACCAGGGGACTTTTTTATACTCAATCAGGGGACTTTGTTATACTAGTATCAGGGGACTTTGTTATACTCGACCAGGGGACTTTGTTATACTCGATTAGAAAACTTTGTTATACTTGACCAGGGACTTTGTTATGCTCGATCAAGGGACTTGTGTTATACTCGATCAGGGGACTTTGTTATACTCGACCAGCGGCCTTTGTTATACTCGATCGCCGGACTTTGTTATACTCGGTAAGGGGACTTTGTTATACTCGATCAGGGGACTTTGTTAATCGCGATCAGGGGACTGTTTTATACTCGACCAGTGGACTTTGTTATAC
>NW_024716110.1:0-2338 GCF_018991925.1 Homarus americanus | reverse complement strand
GTACAGAAACCTCTCCCATAATTATGGGGGGTGGATTATGGGGTACAGAAACCTTTCCCATATTTATGGTGGGTGGATTATGGGGTACAGAAACCTCTCCCATATTTATGTGGGGTGGATTATGGGGTACAAAAACCTCCAACATTTATGGGGAAGGATTACAGACAGAACTGATTCTTACATTTATGGGAGGTGGATTATGGGGCACAGAAACCCTCCCCACATTTATGTCGGGTGATTATAAGCATGCAACATTCTATATTTATGTGGGGTGGATTATGGGCATGAAACCCTCCCATATTTATGGGGGGTGATTATGGGCAGAGGAAACCCTCCATATTTATGGTGGGGGGGTGATTATGGGGTACAGAAACCCTTCCCATATTTTTGTGGGGTGGATTATGGGGTATAGAAACCTCTCCCATATTTATGGGGGGTGGATTAAGGGGTACAGAAACCTCTCCCATATTTATGGGGGGTGGATTAAGGGGTACAGAAACCTCTCCCATATTTATGTGGGTGGATTATGGGGTAGAGAAACCTCCCCCATATTTATGTGGGGTGGATTATGGGGTACAGAAACCTCTCCCATAATTATGGGGGGAGGTTATGGGGTACAGAAACCTTTCCCATATTTATGTGGGGTGGATTAAGGGGTACTAAAACCTCTCCCATATTTATGGTGGGTGGATAAAGGGGTACAGAAACCTCTCCCATATTTATGGGGGTTGGATTAAGGGGTACAGAAACCACTCCCATATTTATGGGAGGTGGATTATGGGGTACAGAAATCTCTCCCATATTTATGTCGGGTGGATTATGGGGTAAAGTAACATCTCCCATATTTATGTGGTGTGGATTATGGGGTACAGAAACCTCTCCCATATTTATGGGGGGTGGATTAAGGGGTACAGAAACCTCTCCCATATTTATGGGGGGTGTATTATGGGGTACAGAAACCTCTCCCATATTTATGTCGGGTGGATTATAGGGTACAGAAACCTCTCCCATATTTGTGTGGGGTGGATTATGGGGTACAGAAACCTCTCCCATATTTTATGTGAGGTGGATTATGGGGTACAGAAACCTCTCCCATATTTATGGGGGGTGGATTAAGGGGTACAAGGACCTCTCCCATATTTATGTCGGGTGGATTATGGTGTGCAGAAACCTCTCCCATATTTATGTGTGGTGGACAGGGGGCACAGAAACCTCTCCCATATTTATGGTGGATTAAGGGCACAGAAACCTCTCCCATATTTATGTGGGTGGATTATGGGGTAATAAAACCTCTCCCATATATATAGCGGGAGGATAAAGCGGTACAGAAACCTCTCCCATATTTATTGAGGTTGGATTAAGGGGAAGAGAAACCTCTCCCATATGTAGGGGGGGTGGATTATGGGGTGCAGAAACCTCTCCCATATTTATATCGGGTGGGTTATGGGTACAGAAACATCTCTCATATTTATGTGGGGTGGATTATGGGGTACAGAAACCTCTCCCATATTTATGGGGGGTGGATTAAGGGGTACAGAAACCTCTCCCATATTTATATCGGGTGGATTATGGGGTATAGAAACATCTCCCATATTTATGTCGGGTGGATTATGGGGTACAGAAACCTCTCCCATATTTATGTCGGGTGGATTATGGGGTACAGAAACCTCTCCCATATTCATGGGGGGTGGATTAAGGGGTACAGAAACCTCTCCCATATTTATGTGGGTGGATTATGGGGTACTAAAACCTCTCCCATGTTTATCGCGGGTGGATAAAGCGGTACAGAAACCTCTCCCATATTTATGTGGGTGGATTATGGGGTACTATAACCTATCCCATATTTATGGCGGGTGGATAAAGCGGTACAGAAACCTCTCCCATATTTATTGGGGTTGGATTAAGGGGAACAGAAACCTCTCCCATATTTAGGGGGAGTGGATTATGGGGTGCATAAACTCTCCCAAATTCATGTCGGGTGGATTATGGGGTATAGAAACCTCTCCCATATTAATGTCGGGTGGATTATGGGGTACAGAAACCTCTCCCATATTTATGGGGCGTGGATTATGGGGTAAAGAAACCTCTCCCATATTTATGTCGGGTGGATTATAGGGTACAGAAACCTCTCCCATATTTATGTGGGGTGGATTATGGGGTACAGAAACCTTTCCCATATTTATGGGGGGACGATTATGGGGTACAGAAACACCTTCCATATTTATGTGGGGTGGATTATGGGGTACAGAAACCACTCTCATATTTATGGGGGTGGATTAAGGGGTACAGAAACTTTTCCCATATTTATGGGGGGTGGATTATGGTGTACAGAAACCTC
>NW_024716109.1:0-23983 GCF_018991925.1 Homarus americanus | reverse complement strand
AGAAGGATCTTCACAGCTCAGGTCCAGCAGTCACTTCAAGCCGGCTCTGAAACCCTCTGCTTTTATGGTTTGCTACTTGACCCAAACATCGTTACTTGACATAACGTCTCATTGTTAATGTTATTATAGTGTAACTGACTTTAATAATATAAACTATTCACATACACAAAAACAAAACAATGTAATTCTAGTCTGGAAATATAAAATTATATATATAATTTTTTATTTTTTTATTTTGCGGGGTATTACGGACTGAGTCACTGACCTACATCGGGGCCTGGGGGCGAAAATGTAATATTATTATATAATAATAATAATAATAATAATAATAATAATAATAATAATAATATGTAATAATAATAATAATAATAATAAATAATAGTCATAATAATTCATAATAAATAAAATTTATGATAAAACAAACACAAATAAAATAATAAAATAATGATGATAATAATACAGTAACTGTAATAATAATAATAATTTTTATAATAAAGAACAAAAAATACAAAAATGAAAAAAAGATCAAAGTGAGACACGATATATGTATGTTGTGTTGTCAATGGTAAGAGAAACAATTGAGACCCTGCAATTGTGTAAATGTAAGCAAGAAAGTCAGATCAGCAACCTGGGACTTGGTCACAATTTTCGTGATGCCATATGGCAGCAGGGTCTACCATTAGACAACACATTATGCTTCAATATCTTCCCAGGCAGTAGTATATATATATATATATATATATATATATATATATATATATATATATATATATATATATACATACTCTATTTACAGTACGTCTGGCAGGCATACAGCTCATTTAGTAATTGGTTGTTAAGGGTAGTTTTACCCAATGTTGCACGTAACAGTAGGCAAATGAAATTAAAAGAAATATTAAATACTGGATTAAGGCGCGTTACACGACCTGGAGTCAGCATTAATGGCACTAAATCGGTAGGGGTAACGTCACTAGTAGAGTACCCAAAGACTCAGTACTTGCACCATTACTATTTATCAAATACATAAACGACATACTGTAGATATAAGCGCAGGCAGTAACAAAAAGTAAATTTGCTGACGACACTAAAGTAGGAGGTGTAATTAAATCTGCGGACTCCGCAAAACTACTGGAAGATAGACAAAAAAAATTGCAGGGTCTGAAAAATGGCACTTGAAATTTAATGTGGAAAAATGGAAAGTAAGTTGCCTAGAAGATGTAAACAGATTAACTATATATCTGATGAACAACGTTGATATAAAGAAATCCGACTGTAAAAAAGATTTAGAGGTAATGATTGATAAGTAAGAATCTTAAACCGAGACAACAGGTATAATTGATCGAAACAAAGGCTTAAACATATATATAATACTATTATCTAAAAGCTTAGAACATCTATTTTATATTTACTATTAGTTTATAGTATTATGCATCATATGTATACACGCCACAAGCTAATATTTATAACATTGCTTCAGTCTTCATCAGACTCTTCTGTGCAAAACACAGATTCTTTCACCTTGTTCAGGCATTTCTCATCATCTGCTTGACAGTTACACATCTCGGTGCATTCCATGTTATTCTTTCTGCATGAACATGACAATGATCCACATTTAACAAGCTCTGTGATAGTTTTCTGGAGCTGGTGGCAGGTCTGATATTACTGGCATGAAATAGTCATTTTCAATCTTCCAGCCATGCTCCAATGGTGAAAGCATTTTACTGCTGTTTGGTTTCTCTTCGCTCATGGTGGGGTAAGTAAACACGTACTTGAAGAATTGCTTTGTTGAGGAACTTGTACAGGTGACGGCAGGATTCAGAATGACTACTGAATATTATTTAACAAACAAGTCAACTACATATAAGGGCAGCACTCGTACTGGAATACTACTGATACACACACACATACACGCACGTACACCTAGCAGACATCTCACAACTGTCTGCATCACAAAACCACCTTGCTCTCAATATATGATACCTTAGAGTTGTTACAGTCGGTGGTAGATTTTCAGTCTCTGCCTGCGTTTTCTGGAAGAGATGCTATCTAAGTTTTGACAGTTCAGAGAAAGTCATTCGTAGAAAGTAGAGCTTACATACATATTCCTCTTGACCAATATACATGTCTTCAGGGGGGCATTTGGTCTACTCAGCATTTTGATTGCATTTAGGACCTTTGTGTTAGATTTCATCAAAGTGCTCCAACATGTTTTCTTTCCATTACCAGCAAATTATCTTGTGCAGTTAGATCTTGTGAAGGGTCTCTGCAGTGTCTGGCCCAATAGCATCCTACATTATATGGATTTGAAAAAAACAATGTGTCGTCGCTCACCAGTTCCTGTTATCACACTTGCATCTTATCCAAGTTGAGGCTGCCTTGATATGCCTAGAACAAACACATCAGTGTCTGGTGACATGATATGTAGTGTTGCCTTTCTATAATGCATATCTGGCATGAATGATGAGCGGAGTATCTGCTTCCTCGTGGTTACTTTTCAACTGTTCAACATTTTTACCATTTGACTGAACACTGTTCTTTGTTGATAGAAAAAATGAGGTTTTGCTTGAGTGGAACAGAAGTAATGCTGTGTTTCCTAGATAGGTGGTCAATAATGATTTTGTCTTGTAATTGTTGAGTAACTTCCTGAGAGACCTTAATCTATGTTGAATCTGTGATTTCACAACTGTATGCATTTGTTTCCTTGCCATAGCGTCAGTTTATTTTTCTTTGTCACAGCGAGTGGCCTCTGTCATAACGATCAAAGACAAAGTGCAAAGCATCATAATTTTTTACCCTAGCTGATTTTGTTTTGGTGAAGTGGTCTGCAAACTCTGCAATTTTTTTTTACAGTTGACAGATCGTGAACTAATTCCATGCCATCGATGAGGAGAGTCTTATGACATCGTTCCTTTTGTGGATCTGCAATGCTTTGAACATCAGTAGACTCTTCACTCTTTGGAACTGCTTCAAGGAGACCCATGAGCTTGCTTTTGTCTTGGTAAACATGGACAGACCCATCTGGGGAGAAAAGAGATCTTAGCCGACAGCTGAATTTATAAATGCCAATCGCCTCTTGTAGACTGATTTCATCACGGGATCTGAACAACTGAATTTATAAATGCCAATCGCCTCTTGTAGACTGATTTCATCACGGGATCTTGCCATGATTAGCAGTCTAGCAAAAAAAGATCTTTCCTGCTTAGGTTCTATAACTTGAGAAGGTAATTTGAAGGTTGAAATCTTGTTTGCTGCTTTCCTTGGATGTCTTTTCTCAGATGTTTACTCTACCAACAATGCATTACTTGACAAATTTTTCATAACTTTGTCCTCCAACTACATATGCACATAGAATGTAATGCTTGACATTTTCTGGCATTACAGCTCCAGTTACCAAGTTTAAAAGAGCATCATTTTCCTGGCAAAATTGATTTGAATACTTAATTTGAAAACCCAAATGGTAGTATTCGATCATTTATCACCTTTGACACTCAGTGCGTTATGCCTATCGAACGATTTTTTCCTCGCTTACTTCTCTAGGCAAATACGACTTTAAAGCCCATCAGAAACATTTATACCATATATTTTCATAATCTACAAGTTCCAAGGTTTAAAATAATGTATGGTGTAAAAAATTAACATTTTGCTACATAAGCCGCTACACTATTTCGTGGGGACTCTGTCGAAGGCCTTGCTAAAACTGAGGTATACCACATCACAATCGTGTTCGTCATCCACTAATTCGAAAACAGTTGATAAGAATGTCAATAGATTTGTCATATATGAACACTAGCTTGTGAAGCCATGTTGGAAATTATTGATCAATTTGTGCTTCTCCAGGTGATTTTAAATAGTTTGAAATTATTTCTTCCAGCATTTGCCTACAATTGATGTTAAACGGAAGTTAGAGAATCATGATCTATCTCCCTTTGTCATCATTCCTAACACTATTTCTCTGTAACCTTTCACTTTGTTTACCCACGCTCACTGCAGTCTCCTCGATCCCGTGCTCACATGTTTCCCTAGAAGTTTAAAGACGTTGACATCTTTTGGACTGCCCTCTTGAGAAAGCCAGTCAGGGTTGCCAGCTCATCCCTAACGTAAAGGTCCCTTCTGCCATAAAAGTTGTTCCAATTGTCAACGAATGGGACTGATATTGACTTGCAATATCTGTCAAGACGGCCGATGACACCAAATGCCCTTGACAACCATTAAACTCTTCTAGGCAGGACACCACATGTAGGTTATGTATCAATGCTATTGTGCCGAGTAGCAACCTTGTATATAAGCTACTGTGCCGAGTAGCATCTATGTATATAATTACGTGGCAACACTGCACGTGTTATGTGGCAACATTGCCCAGAGGCTGCCATATGGCAAGGCAATCTCAGTCTGACTGTGTGAGCCGTGCATGGCACACGCTAGTCACCACTTGTATTTCTCCTATCCTTTAATAAACGGACTTCAGTGTTACCCGGTGTTTCCCTACCCATCACTGCATTCTTCAGGAAACACTTGGAACCTTCATGGCGCAGTGAGTAGGATCTGTGGACTTACAAGTGTGTGAACAATGGACAGTTAGCTGGCGATGTGCCACTGCCGGCGATGTGATGTGCGCGTCGACTCTTCACGTGTTGTGTTTCTCCGCGATGTGCAGTGTTGGCCCGTCACAGTGCTTTTTAGTGACGGTGGCAGTGTTAGTGTCAGTGTATTAGTGTGTCTAGAGCTGAGAGTTGAGCATTGGCCTGTTTTTTTTTTGTGGTACCCACGGAGCACGCAGGCGTACACCCTTCTCGTGTGACATCGGGGGAGGCACTAACGTTCTCACCCCCACGGCGGCTCTAGCCACCGGCAGTAAGGCCACCACGGAGTGCATTTGCTGTCTCAGACACACACACACGCACGCACGCACTCACTCACGGACAGAACAGTGGACTCTATGCGTTATTTCTGCGCTGTTTATGTCATATATATGTGGTTCGAGCTGTTGAGGCGCCACTTTATATACTAATCAGTGCAGTCCACGCACACACTAAGATGGGCGGTAAGAAGGGACAACGTCAAGATGGGAGACACGACTCCCCACCACCTTCCCCTCCACCGGGCGCAGACTCTCATCCTCCACCTCCAGTGACGGACATTGCCACAATTCTGAGGTGGATGGACGACCGGGACGAGCGACGCAGAGAGATGGAATTTCAGAGGGAGGAGATACGAAGAGAGGAGGAAAAGGCGCGCTTTGATGCAATATTGGCGACCCTGGCGCTAACCCACCCTCCCTCACTCGCGCACCAAGGTGCCAGTACCCTCCCTCCACCACACCAGCGTCCTCCAGGCACTCTTGCTACTCCAACAGCTCCCAAGGCATCTGTTCAACCCCCACCCGCCCTCTCACCAGACGTCACGTTTCAGCTTTTTCGTGAGTGGAGGCGGCGTTGGACAGATTACTCCACGATGGTGGACCTTGATAGCATGCCTCCAAACAAACAGCTCATCCAACTGCGGATGTGTTTGTCGCTGGAGACCCAGAGAGTTTTGGAGCACACGTTGCAAGTGCCTCCCGATTCTACATCTTCAGTGACGGATGTGCTCGACCTTTACAGGAGCACGTTAAAGGTCGGAACAACGAGGCTTTGCGTCGCCGTGCCTTCACCAGCTGCAAGCAGGCGGAGAACGAATCCTATGACGACTTTTTTGTACGCTTGAAGAGTTTGTCAGAGGAGATCGACGTCTGCAAGGCGCACAGCCGGGAATGTGAGGAAGCCTGGATCAAGCACGGGATCTTGACAGGTGTCAGGCACGAAGAGTTGGTGCAGCGAATCATCCCCCTGGACGCTTCCTCCACACTCCAGGTGGTAGTGACTGAATGTCGGTCGTACGAGGCCACCAAGTCCGCCACCTCTGCCTTACGGGCCCCACCTGCTGTGAGAGCTATCTCACAATACAAGAAGGATAAGAAGGCGGGCAACAACGTGAAGGCTGCCGCACGTTCTTCCACGCCTCTGCCTAGTGCTTCCTGTGGCAGCTGTGGAAAGCAGCATGGCCCCAAGACATGCCCGGCCGCCGACGCACTGTGTCGTGGATGTGACCGTAAGGGCCACTGGTCTAACACAGACAGGTGCCCTGCACGAGGCCACAGCTAGGTCTGTGGAACTTCATTGCTGCCACTGCTTAGGCCCAAAAGTCAGGCGAGCAAAGCAGCGCACTTCGGGTGGTTCGCGCATCCTTCAGATGGCCTTTACAACCCCAAGCGGCTGGGTGCATAGGAGGGTGGAATGATACGCCCAGGGATCGTCTCTACCATCCGCGTTTGCCGTTGTCACACACGGTGATGTGCCGTCTGTCGGTGATATGGACACGAAGTTGATATTACGGTGTGATAGGCTGAGCGTCTCCAAAACTGGCCTCACCAAACGCGACCTGGGACCACCGCCGCAGTGTAGTACTACAATGTTGATTTGGTTCCCAGGATGCTGTGATGCTGTGGGCTCCTTTCTAAGACACTTATGGCGATGTGTTATTGATGGATCGGTGAAGCTTCCTCTCGCTACACCCTTTGTTGTCGGAGCACTGCAAGGAGTTAGGCGTGGTGCCCAGAGACTTTCTCGAGCAGATCCCATGTTTCGCACACCGCCAGGTGGAATCACCGAGCGCGACGCGCCGGCGCTGCCGCACAGAGCGGCCCAGAACCTGCGCTCCACCCTGCCCCGCCCACCTGTCACGCTGCTTTCACAGCGAGACGCCTTCAGCGCCAGGCCGGCGCGAGTACTGATGAGCTGGTGACGGCGAGGCCCTACGATCGCGCCACTGAAGGCTATGTATGGTCCACCCATGAGGATACACCTGTGGGAAGATGCACACAGCCATTTACATATTCTGTTGATCCTCGCCTTCTAGGATTCAGTCAAGAAGGAACTGATTCCATGGTGGCCCAGGGTGTCATCAATGTACCCACAGACGACCCCTTGGTGCCACCCCAGTCGCTGTGGCTAAGACTAACGGTGTGCGACCATTACTGACTTGTCCAAGCTTAGCCAGGTGTCCTGTCCCGCCCACCCTTCACCCACACCTTGCAGCTATACGGAGGTGGATCCCAAGGTACGGCATTGACGATGGACGCCCTGTGGTTACTGGCAGATCCCACTGAAGAAGGAGGATCAGCCACTGACCACTTATCACGCCCACGGACGCTCCGCCATTGCCGTATTCCCTATGGGATTCGCTGCAACGGGGACGCCTTCTGTCTCGGTGACATGGCACTTCAAGGCGTGACCAACTGCGTGAAGGATGACGTCCTCTTACGATGAGGACTACCTGACGCATTCGCCGCGACGACGAGGTACTGACCAGGTGAGGACGCAAGGCATCACTCTGAATGCCGTAGGTCGTCTTTGGCTGCACCGGCAGTTTTTCAGGCCATTGACTCAGATGGTATTGTTATGACTCGAGAAAAGCTCAAGGCGTTTATAGCGGACTATGGAATCAGTTAAACCTATGGATCCTGAGGGTTCTTTCATGGCCTGGTGAACTAGCTGGCAGGAATTTCTGCACGTCTCTGCTGCTGCCGGGCCTGCCCCCTGAGAGCGCCCCAGACGTCTCTTTCCGTGACTCCTCGGATCACGACCTCGTTTTGGCGGCGAGAGCTCCTGTCAAGTCCACCTATCTCTGCTATTGACTTCCAGCGCCTCTACCGGTTCCTCTGACAGACGCCCGCGCTTGTAATGGGTTACATATTCGTGATCACGGTGGAGGAAAGCACCGCTCGTGATAGTGTGGTTTCCGCTCATCATGTTGAGTTCGCTTATGCTACCATCGAAGCTGAGCTGCTGGCAGTGGTATACGACCGAAGTGCAATTTACTTGATTGGCCTACAGCACTTCGACTTTTCATCACAAGAATTACAGGCCCTGGTCCTCATTCTTAATCACTATTCGCTGACGCCATCGAGAATCCCGCCTCCAGCGCCTGAAGGAGAAGACGGCCTGTTCACCGCTGCTTATGCCAGCAGGGTATGAGTTGTGCATCCCCGGATGCCCCCAGTCAGCCGTCCACACCTGAAGACGAGATGTCTAGCACTGAGGCCGGTTTCTCCGTCAGCAATATCGCCACTTTGCAGGCCGTACAGTTCTCGCCAGCACCCAGGCCCCCAGTGTCGCAAGCACCCGACAGCGATCTGGCCCTTGAGGAACTACTTATACCAGAAGCGACTCTCCTACACTCAACTTGGAGAGGTGAGGACTGGGTTCCTCGCGACTGTTTGACTCCATGAACGCCCTACGCCCGTATTGAAGATATGTGAAGACCTCTACGCAGATGGGGACCTTGTCCCGTACAGTGCCCGTGGTCGTTCCCGCAGCCTGTCGTTTGTTTCGGCCCGCCACACGACACAGCTATCAGGAGCAGAGGCCACCAGCGCCAGCGCAGGTTGTAGACTGGCCCAGCATTGACGCGATATCGTCATCACGGTCTGTGCCTGTGAGCCGTGCCAGATCATGCAGCCCAGTCAACAGCAGGAGCCCTTCTAGCGCATTTACCTAACCCACCAGGCCCTCGAGTCAGTAAGTACCGGCTGATTTCAAAAGGCATGCCGGGAAACATTTCAGTTGTCGTGCCGACCGGACCTCTGGCTGGCCCAGTAATCAGTTCACACGACGTCCGCGGGGCCACCATTCTGCACCTCTGGCACTTTCAGACCTTATGTCCCCTTGCATGTCTGCAGACGGACGGGCCACAGTTCACTAGCTGGATTCTTCACAGGATTCCTGGAGCGTTGGGGAGTCTGGCCATTATCGTGTCAACACCCCACTACCCACAGTCAAAACGGCCATGCTGAGGTTGTTGTCAAGACAGTAAAAACACCTCTATCTCAAGGTGGCCCTTCTGGGGCAACATAGACTGTGAGGCGTTTGACAAGGACTCCTGAGTTACGCAATGCTCCTACTCCACAGGGCGCCTGCTCCAGATCCTGTATGGTCACCCTCTCTGTTCTTGGTGTTCCTGCATAATAATTGGCGGCCTTTATGAAGGAGGCAGATCAGAGCCGGAAGGCATCGCCAAGGCTGCCGTGCCTAGGACGCTAAGGCGTTTCGATATGACGACCATGCCTGCCCTCTTTCAGCCACTTGAGATTGGTGCCCTTGTCCGTCCAGGACCCAACGACGACAGGCCGTTGGGACAAGGGTATAGGCGTCGGCTGCGACCATAAGGTCAGGATGCCGAGCGGTCGGTTCTGATGGAGAAACCGCCCGCCAGTCCCACTTCGCTGCTGGCCCCTGACTGCAGGACGTCTCTACACCACGAGGATCCGCCTATAGTGCACTCGACGCTGGAAGGATGATTAAGAAGTCTCGCCTGCTACAAAGACCTGGTGAGTGTGAGGGGGGAGGGAGATGGTTATGTATTCATACAATGCCGAGTAGCAACCTTTGTATATAAGCTACTGTGCCGAGTAGCATCTATGTATATAATTATGGCAACACTGCATCGTTATGTAAAATTGTCTTTGTAGGCAGCCATATGGCAGGCAGTTTAGTTTGATTGTGTGAGTCGTGCATGGCACACGCTAGTAAAATTTGTATTTCTCTATCCTTAATAAGCGGACTTCAGTGTTGCATGTTTCCTGCCCATCACTGCATTCTTCAGGGAATACTGAACCTTCACGACATACGATAGGATCCTCATCCTAATAATTCGATAACTGCCTTGAACTTATCAGGGCTCTTATCTATCCGCTAATATCATTGCTCCTACTGAAAGAGCAGATAATGAGTTTGTTCTCATTACCAGACAAGATATTGTCCATCTTGTCAACTATATCCCCACCTAACCCTGGCAAACACACTCATTCCTATTTCTATTTTTGATTAAAAAATCTTATCTATTACTGTATCTTGATTCACCAACAATTGTTTTATACCTTCATTTGTCAGCCCTGTTATTAACAATGTTCCCAATTCAGTCGTCTACCAAAAGAACATACGAGTAAGAACATAAGAATGGAGACTGCATAGGTTCCTTATTCAATAATTTGATGTCATTTACACCCAACTCTATTGCTCATATATCCATCAACCTATGTTTGAGCTGTCCAGCATATTCGAGTTAATGATGTTTGATCTTGTTCCACTCGTCCTACTCTGTTTCCAAACCAATGATTGCCTATTTCGCTTTAGTCTAAATTTGTCTTATTTAAAACCATTTGTTACGGAGTTCGCCCTGGTTGGATAGTGTGAGTAATTTTGCAATGTCCCTAAATTCAGCCCTGACTTCCATTTATACATCTCACTATATCGCCCCCACTTGGCTGGTCTCTATGGAGTGCAAATTAAGATGCTTTTGACCTACCTCTGTACCTAAGGTTACTAATGCCGGGATTAGTCTTGTCACTCTCTGAATTTTTTCCAGGATTCTGATATCCATTCTGTAAATCAGTGAATTGAATGAGAATTATGAGGTTCTCACAAGCGCAAGATATAGTTTCAAATGATCTAGCTAGTCTTAACTAATACCCTTTATATGAACCCAAGTATTTTGGTTAGCTTGTTTTGAGCAAATACACATTGTTTACTGACTTGAGATTCCTACTTTATTATTGCTCCTAAATCCTTTCTGTAGTCGGATTTCTCAATATTATCGTTGTTCATGTGGTATCTGGTTTGTTTACATCTCTTATACTGAGTACTTTACATTTGCCTGCTATTGAATTTCATCTGCTTTTTCAGACCATTCGGTTAAGATCTTATAGTTTTGCTGAGTCTCGTCAGATTTAATTACACGCCCTATTTTGCAGTCATCAGCAAATTTGTTGCTGTCTGCGCCGATATTTATGTCGTTTATGTATAATAAATAATAATGGTCCGTACTGAGCCTTGATATTCACTAGTGACGTTGTTCAATCGTTAGTTCTCACTGCTGTTTCCTGTCCTGTAACCACGCCTTAATCCATTTTAGAATATCCTTTAATGCCATGACCTCCACTTCTTATTAGTCTCGGGGACTCTGTCGAGCTATATACCACATCACAATTGTCTCTTTCCACTGATTTGAAACAGATGAAAAAATGTTAATAGATTAGTTAGACTTGATTGCCCTCTTTGTCAAACGATGTTGGGAATCATTGATCAAGTTGTGCTCCTCTGTGATTTCGAATAAAGTTTGAAATGATTGATTCAGTTGTTTGCCACAATTGGTGTTGACTAATTGGACTTGGTAGTTGGAGGATAGATCTATCTCCCTTCTGAAAATTCCGGTATTACTTTTATTATCCTCTTATGATTCTGATACTGCACTACTAATGACATAGTTAAACAACTTTGCTCAGGCATATGAAGCTCTTCCTTTACATTCCTTTAATACTTGGGCAAATATCTCTATCGGGACTCAGACTATTAGGTTTTATTTTGTCTATTTGCTTACTAACATCGTTACTAGTCGCTAATATCTCGCTTAATTTATTTCTTCACTATCTCTGTATAGAGTCGTTAAAAGTTCTTGGTATCATGTTTAAACTCGTAGAAAACTCTTGAAAAATAATTTTTCAGATTATTGCTTATTTCTCCATCATTATCAGTTAGTCACGGTGTCCTATTGGTCCAATTTTTTTTTTTCGTATTTTGGTATGGAAGATAGAATCCTTGCTTGATTTCGCCTTTGCTACCCTTCAGTCTATTATTCTCTTTCTTATCTCGGTCTTTAACCTTACCGGCCAATAATTTATAATATTTGAGTAAACTCAATTCAATGAGATTTATTCTACCTATAGCCTTCCTTTGTTCAATAATCTTCTTATATAATTATTTATCCTGCTCAGGTCATTGCTGTTTGATCTGAGTTTCTGTATGGTATGTTCTGCCCTGTGCATTTGTAAATTCACTATTTTAAATTGTTATGGAATTCACAACCCCAGATCTCATTATCAGGTCATCCTCAACCCGCCGGTGGTTCCAGGTAAGATGAGGCCGCCCTGAGGTTACGTATTGTTATGGCTACAGTTGCTCTAATAATCAAGAAAGTGATTACTTATTTTTGTGAGATGCGGGCACCACTGTGTTTACATCGTAGTGACACTAGCAGGATGGACAGAACTGTAGTAGATATCCCAAGTAGAACGTCATTCTATCTGTTGCCTGATGAAGTGTAAAGCATATCTATACAATATATATTTGATTCCACAGCTTGAAGTTATAATGGAAGCAACTCTACATTATTATTATTTCCTATTATGACTGGCGCAATCTCTGTCACCACTACTTCCATGCACCATCAAAATCTTGCAGATCAGCTACTATCTTCAACCTCAGATTCCAGGGTGAGGCTTCAGATTCCCTGAAAGGTCAGATTTGCTGCTGCTTTGTCCTTCCTCTCCCCACCTTCCTCTATCCTTATACCCCACCCTCTCCTCCCATCCTTTCCTTCAATTGCCTCATCTCAGCTTGATTACCTTTCACTGGAGAATAACGGTGTGTGTGAGAGAGAGAGAGAGAGAGAGATTTTGACCATCTCTTACTACTCGCTGCACACACAGAGACACACACACACAGAGACACAGACACACACAGACACACACACACACACACACCTGAGCTAATAAACCTTACTCGGCCCTTAACTTACCTAGAGACCTCATTAACCATCTAGACAGGTTCCTTGTAATCTTTTATGCCCTGCCACGAGTTAAGTATGTGAGTGGGCAGGAGGGTATATATTGATTTTGTGTGCCTGTCTGTCTGTCTCGTAAGATATCGACAAGCTCACGCGAATTGTAAATATTGAGTTGCTGCCGTGCCAGGGCAGGCAGCTGGTACAGGTTGCGTTGTGTTGTAAAAACATTAGCCTATGCACACATCCTTCCTACCTACAACCCTCACCCTTACTTTACCTACCCCTCACCCCTTACTTTACCTACCCTCACCCTTACTTTTACCTACCCTAACCCCATTTTACCTACTCCTCACTTACTTTACTTCCATCTCACCCCTTACTTTCCACCTCACCCCTTACTTTAATTTAC
The DNA here is from genome assembly GCF_018991925.1 of Homarus americanus. Taxonomy (NCBI): domain Eukaryota; kingdom Metazoa; phylum Arthropoda; class Malacostraca; order Decapoda; family Nephropidae; genus Homarus; species Homarus americanus. Next base: position 10,977 of record NW_024716109.1, on the reverse strand, counting down.
CCTCACCCCTTACTTTGCCCACCTCACCCCTTACTTTATCGCACCCCTACCCCTTACTTTATCCATCTCCTAATCCCCATTTTACTCTACTCAATTCTTTCATTTTACTCTTACCTCACCCCATTTTTACCTACTCACCTCATTTACTCCATCTTAACCTCTTACTTTTACCTACCTCACCCCTTATTTACTCTTAATTCTCACCCCCTACTTTACCTACCTCACCCCCACTTTACTCTACCCTCACCCTTATTTTAGATAATGTCCTCTTTCATTTCTCCTCATATATCTCCTCCTTCTTTCCACTCATTCCCATCATCTCCTCACACTCTCTACTCCACTCTCCTCCCACATGTACATATTCTTCCTTCCAACCTCCTCCTTCTTTCCTCTTTCCTCTCATTCTTTCCTCTTCTTTCTCCTTCCCTCCCCACCTCCTCCTCCTCCTCTCCTTCCTCTCATCCTCCTCTTCCTCCAGCAGCTCTTTCACCTGTAAGCAGGGTGAGGCAGGGTGGAGGTAATAAAGAGAGTCGACTCCGAACCGTCCATTCCTTAGGAGGTCGTTCCTCTGGTCGTCCCACTATGGTTGTTCTCTGGTCGTCCTCTGGTCGTCCCACTATGTTGTTCTGGTCGTCCCACTCTCTGGTCGTCCCATTTCATGGTTGTTCTCATGGTCGCCCCCCCCTGGTCGTCCCATTTTGTCTCTGTTTTCCCTGGTCCTCTGGTCAAGCCCCTACCTCTGGCATAAACGGTATTTTAATGTCTTGTTCAGAGTAGTTTGTGTTTTGTTCAAGAGTCTTATTAGAGTAGTTTAGAGCTCCTTGGTTCAGAGTCTTATTGTGAGAGTAGACTGAAATTTTGCTGTGAGTAGTCTGAGCTTTGGCCAGAGGAAGTCTGAGCCTTTTTCATGAGTCTTGTTAGAGTAGTTTGTGTTTTTTATTTGAGAGCCCACAGAGTAGTTTAGAGCCTTGTCTGTGAGTCTTTGGGAGAGATCGAAATTTGTTGAGTAGTCTGAGCTGGTTGTGGTGTAGTTGAGTCTGGAGTTTGGCTGTGAGTAGTTTGTAGCTTTGTCTGTGAGGTTTGGCTGTGAGTAGAGCCTTGTTGTGAGTCTTGGCTGTGAGATTGAAATTTTCTGTGAAGTCTGAGCTTTGGCTGTGAGTAGTCTGAGCTTTGCTGTGAGTAGTCTGTTTTTTCTGTGAGTCTGGTAGTCTAGAGCCTTGTTCTGTGGTATGTGTTGTATGTATGTATGTATACAGTATGTATGTTTTTGAGTGACAGAAATATATTTATTTATACATTTATTCAGTAAAAATTCTTATTCAAGTTTATGTAGTATACAAACAATGTATATAAACAGTGTAGGTGTGTGTGTTATAGACAGTGTAGGTATAGGACAGTGTAGGTATATGACAGTGTAGGTATGTTTGTGGTTGACAGTGGTATAGACAGCAGGCATGATTTGTTAAGTTTCAAATTGATCTGGTTAATTTTTAATTTTTTTTCCAGTTAGTTGTCGATTTTTTTAACGTTAACTGTTGAGATTTTTTAGATTGCTGCAATCTGTCTGTGTCAATTTTCTAGAATTTCATGGATTAAATAACTTAATATCCTGTAAATGTTTTCCATAAGAGTCAATGAATACTGTAGTTGAATACTTGAATAGTGAGGTAGTTTAAATTAATTACTCTGTATGAATAAGTCTTGAGATAAAATAATTATATCTGACTTTATTTTTACTCAACAGTTTCATAATTCTGTATTATTTCAGTATGCAAACAGTTAGTCTTCTACTTGATAAAAGATGATCATGATATGATAATAATTCTATTATTAAATAAATAATAATCACTTTTTTCATCAATGATACTTTTATAATGATAAATATATTGATAATTGAGGCTGTTGTCTTATTTATTGTTGGTTATTGTTTTGCTAAAGTACTGGATCATTAATCGAAGGTAATCAATTAATTTTGCCAAATTTAGATTGCTAAGAACTCAAAAGTTAACTAATTACTAAGTTAATTAATTGACCCATGCCTGCAGGTATACAAACAATGTACATAGATAGTGTAGGATATATATATATATATATATATATATATATATATATATATATATATATATATATATATATATATATATATATATATACAGCAGGTATACAACAATGTGGTAAAATAGTATGTCAATTCAACTTGAGTACAGAGACAGATTAAAGTATCTTCAATTTGCACTTCATCGAGAGACGTAGAGTGAGGGGGATATGATCGAGGTGTAAAATGGAAGTCAGGGCTAAACAAGGTGATATAACAAAGGTCTCAAACTATCCAACCAGGAGCGAACTCGTAACAATGGTTTTAATTTATACAAACTTAGATTTAGGCGAAATAGGTAAACATTGTTTGAATAGAGAAGTGGATGAGTGGATGAGTTACCAAACATCATCATTAACTAATATGCTGGATAACTTCAAACACAGGTTAGATGGACATATGAGCGATAGGGTGTAAATGGACTGCCCAGTATGGCCAATAGGCTCATTAATCAACAAACCAATTCACCACGTATAAACTAGCTTTTCTGTGCCTATATTTATCATCTCTCTTTCTTTATTATCCCCTTTATCTTCTCCTATGACTTGTCTTATTTGTTTAGCTATACTACTATCCCCGTTTTTCGCAAGGTGAGCTGTCTGTCGTAGTCTGTTCTCCTGCACAACACACGACGTTTTATCCAGGAACCCGAAATGTTTATAGAGAAAATATTATGGTAATCTGGATAACTCGTGTGTTCTGTCATGTCGCCGGTGGTGTCTCTTGTCCAGGAGGTTCCAAAGCGCTGTAATGATATTAAATTCTGAAGAGGCAATCGGCGGGAAGGTTTAATAACTACGGCTTCCACTGACCTGCGTTAAGGCTGGTCAGTCTGTCTGTCTTAACTACGGAGCCATTGCCTGTACAGTATGTCTAAATTGATGACCTTTACAGACACTGAAGCCTCTTTCCTATTCCTTCGTTTTTCTTTTCCCTCCTCTCCACCTTTTGCCTTTTCTTCCATCTTTTTTTTTCGCTCGTCTTCCACCTTCTTTTCCTTCCATTTTTCCTACCTCCTTCCGTTTCATTCATCTCTTCCTCCCAGCCCCTTCCTCACTCTCAACTTTTTTCCTCTCGGTTCCTTCCTTCTTCCAGTCTCCCATTATCCATCCTTCTACTTAACCATCTCTTCTCCTCATCTCACCTTCCATCGCCTTCGATATCCTCACAACTCCCTCTTTCTCCTCCTTAGCCACTCGACTTCGACACCACTCTCCCACTCTCCATCCTCTCCCCACCCATCCGTCAGCTGTCACACAGCTAACTCAGCTAATACATTCAACTTGTACCGACATCCTGTTGCTCCTGTCCCTCTCATCCCCCCCCTCATCCTCCTCCCTACCCCACCCCACACCTCTACACCCCCTCCCCAACTTTCTACAAGGTCGATGGAAAAAATTATGACAAGCGGAGAGGGAAGAGTTGGAACACCACGCCAGCACGGCACACCAGCGTCAGGCGTTTTGTTGGCCTATATTCTTAAACCTGTCAAGAAAATACCACTCACCTACTCCCACTTCTTTTCCTGCCACCCTGTCGTTGGTTCGTCCGTCTTGTGCCTGCAGGCGTTCGCTTATTAGACAAAGCGATGGAGGATAAGTGAGTCTTTGAGGCTGGTCTCCATTAAACCCCAATTCTAACTTTAAAAAAACAAAAATCTAAAAACTTTAACCTTAATCCCTAGCAGCAGGCCCGGTTTATGGGCCGGCTGGAGCCCCTAAAGTGGTCACGTATCCAGCGAAGTTGGTCTAAAGGCCATGACATTTTGAGGCAGTGGTCCCTGATGAAAGGCGAACACCTGACCCCCCCGAGGTATATGCTGGTGGGTGATATGGTGTGGTGTAGTTAATATGGGTGTGGTATGATATGGTGTGGTATGATATGGTGTGGTGTATGATGGTGTGGTGTATAATATGGTGTTGTGGTGTATGATATGGTGTTTTGTTTTGGTGGTATGATATGGTGTGGTGTATGATATGGTGGTGGTGTGTATGATATGGTGTGATGATATGGTGTGGTGTATGATATGGGTGTGTGGTGTATGATATGGTGTGGTGTAAGGGATATGGTGGTGTAAGGATGGTGTATGATATGGTGTGTAGATATGGTGTAGGTATGAAGGTGGTGTATAATATGGTGTAGTATGATATGGTGGGTATGATATGGTGTGTATGATTGGTGTATGATATGGTGGTGTATAGGAAGGGTGTGGTAGGGATGGTGTGGTGTAGAATGGAGGGAAGGATAGGGAGGATTGGTGGGAGTATGATAGGTGTGGTGTATAATGGAGTGATGTAATATGGTTGAGGGTAGAATGGAGGGTGATATGGTGTGTGTGAGGGTAAAGATATGTGTGGTATGATATGGAGGGATATGGTAGGTATGGTGGTATGATATGGGGGTATGAATGGTGTGGAGTATGAAGGGTGGGGTATGATATGGAGGGTTGAGTGAAGATATGGTGTAGTAAGGATGGATAGTGGAAGGTGTTATGGTAGAATGAGGAGGAGGGAGGGAGGGAGGAAGGGTTGAGGGTAGAATGAGGAAGGGGGGGAGGAGGGGAGGGAGGGAAGGTTGAGGTAGAATGGAGGGAAGGAGGGGAGGGAAGGGGAGGGAGGGAGGAAGGTTGAGGGTAGAATGGAGGGAAGGAGGGGAGGTGAGGGAGAGGAGGTTGGGAGTGAGTTGAGGGGTGTTGAGGGGAGGGAGGGAGGAGGGAGAAGGTTGAGGGTAGAATGGAGGGAAGGAGGGGGGAGGAGGAGGGAAGGTTGAGGGTAGAATGGAGGGAAGGAGGGAGGGAGGAAGGTTGAGGGTAGAATGGAGGGAAGGAGGGACCAATTAGCACTCAGACATACGGGAGAGCTTGTCCAGCTGGGAGAGGCTTCTGAGGCGGTGGTGGCGGCGAGGAGCAGGGGGTCTTGAAGAGGAGGTGGAGGAGGAGGAGAGGTCCGGAGGAATAGGTCCGAGGAGGAGGTGGAGGGGAGGGGAGGTGAGAAGAATAGGTCTGAGGAGGAGGTGGAGGAGGAGGAGAGGTCTGAGGAATAGGTCTGAGGAGGAGGTGGGAGGAGGAGGAGAGGCTGAAGAATAGGTCCTGAGGAGGGAGGAGGAGGAGGAGAGGTCTGAGTAATAGGTTCGAGGGGGGAGGTGGAGGAGAGGTGGGAAGAATAGGTCTGAGGAGGAGGTGGAGGAGGAGGAGAGGTGGGGAAGAATAGGTTCTGAGGAGGAGGGAGGAGGTGGGAGGAGGAGGAGAGGTCTGAGGAATGGGTTTGAGGAGGAGGAGGGGAGGGGAGGAGAAGGAGAGGTCCGAGGAATGAGGTTCGAGGAGTGAGGGGAGGAGGAGGAGGAGGAGAGGTCTGAGGAATAGGTTTGAGGAGGAGGAGGAGGAGGGGAGGAGGAGGAGGGGAGAGGAGAGAGGTCCGAGGAGGTTCGAGGAGGAGGAGGAGGAGGAGAGGTCTGGGGTGAATAGGTCTGGGAGGAGGAGGTGGAGGAGGAGGAGAGGTTTGGAAGAATAGGTCTGAGGAGGGGTGAAGAGGTGGAGGAGGAGGAGAGGTTCGAGGAATAGGTTTGAGGAGGAGGAGGGGAGGAGGAGGAGGAGGAGGGGGGGGAGGAGGAGGAGGAGAGGTCTGAGGAATAGGTCTGAGGAGGAGATGGAGGAGGTGGAGGAGGGGAGGAGGAGGAGAGGTCTGAGGAATAGGTTCGAGGGGGGAGGAGGGGAGGAGGAGGAGGGGGAGGAGGAGGAGGAGGAGGAGGAGAGGTCTGAGGAATAGGTTTGAGGGGGAGGTGGGAGGAGGTGGGTGAGGAGAGGAGGAGGAGGAGAGGTCTGAGGAATAGGTTTTTGGGGAGGAGGGGAGGAGGTGGAGGAGGGGTTGAGGGGAGGGGGGGGGTGGGTGGTTGGGAGGAGGAGGGGAGGAGGTGGGAGGAGGAGGAGGAGGAGGGTTCGAGGAATAAGTTTTGAGGAGGAGGAAGGAATTTGCATCCACCTGTGTACGTATTGAAATCCATCTGTGTACGTAATGTCATCCACCTGTACGTAATATTTCATCATGTGTATTAATTTATGGGGAATTATATCCGTCTGTGTTATTGTGGTGTTGTCCTTCTTCCATCTCTTTTTTTTTTTTTTTTTTTTTTTTTTTTTTTTTTTTTTTTTTTTTTTTTTTTTTTTTTTTTTTTTTTTTTTTCTCCCACACACCCGCAATAATCATTCCCTCACGCACACTCCTTCACACTCTCCTCGGACGCCTTTCTTCCCCACACCCCTACCCACACACACTTTTCCCTTCCACACACACTCCCTTCCACACTCCCTCTCTCCCACACCCCTCCCTCCTACACTTTCCTCCCACACTTTCCCCTGTATACACTTTCCCTACCCACACACACTCCCTTCTACACACCCTTCCAACACACCTCACACACTATTTCTCCCACACCCTCCCTCACACACACTCTCCTCACACACACACTCCCTCCCACACACAACTCTCCTCCCTCACACACACTATCCTTCCCACACACACACCTATCCTCCCACACACACACACCTATCCTTCCCCACACACTCTCCCTCCCACACACACCTATCCTTCCCATTACACTCTCCCTCCCCACACACACTATCCTTCCCCAATACACACTATCCTTCCCACACACTTCCCTCACGCACACTATCCTTCCCACACACTTACCCTTCCCACACACACCATCCTTCCCCACACACACTATCCCTCCCACACACACTCTCACACACACACTAGTCCTTCCCACACACTATCCTTCCCACACACACGCTATCCTTCCCACACACGCCATCCTTCCCACACACACTCCTCACACACACACACACACACACACACACAATAATATCATCGCTATCCTTCCCACACACTTTCCTCCACACACTCTCCCTCCCCACACCTCCCTCCACACACTTCCTCCTCCCACACACACTCCCTCCCCACACACTATCCTTCCCACACACACTATCCTCCCACACACACTCTCCTCACACACACACCATCCTTCCCACACACACTATCCTTCCCACACACACTCTCTCCCACACACACCATCCTTCCCACACACACGCTATTCTTCCACACACTCTCCCCTCACACACACAGACACACACACACACACACACACACACATACGCTATCCTTCCCACACACTCTCCCTCCCACAATTATTATCCTTCCTCACCCCTGGCCCCCTCACAAACTCACTTGTTCAGGTGTCCCAGGGCGGTGCTCAGTGAAGTGTCGGGTACAGAACTGCCTGAGTCCAGCCTCCGGGACGGCCTGTCGTTTTGTGGTGGTCTTGTAGGTAAAGCTTAAAGAACAAATTGTCGTAAAGTGTGGAACCACCCTTTACTATTGTGCTGGTCGTAGAGTTAAAGTAGAAGAACGACCCCTACTTTTCTGTAGGTCGTAGAGTTAAAGTAGAAGAACGACTTTACTTATATAGTGGTCGTGTAGTTAAAGTAGAAGAACGACCTACTTTTCTGCAGGTTGTGTAGAGTTAGGTGGGAAGAACGACCCTACTTACATAGTGGTCGTAGAGTTAAAGTAGAATAACGACCCTACTTTTCTGTAGGTCGTGTAGAGTTAAGAAGAACGACCCTTACTTTTCTGTAGGTCGTTGAGTTAAAGTAGAAGAACGACCCTATTTATATAGTGGTCGTGTAGAGTTAAAGTAGAAGAACGACCCTTACTGTTCTGTAGGTCATGTAGAGTTAAACCCAGGCGAACGACCCTTACTCTTCTGTAGGTCGTGTAGAGTTAAAACTAGTGAAACGACCCTTACTTTTTTGTAGGTCATCTAGAGTTAAACCCAGAAGAACGACCCTTACTTATATGGTGGTCGTGTAGAGTTAAACCCAGAAGAACGACCCTTACTTTTCTGTAGGTCGTGTAGAGTTAAAACTATTTTGAACGACCCGTAGTGTTACAATGGTCGTGTGAAATAAATCAGTCAGACACATTCTCACACCAACGTTAACTCATAAGAGACAGACAAATCTTTCAGAATTAATGTTCTTTTATTTTGTAACTAAAGTGAATCAGATACGTTCTCACATAAGATAATTTTCATCTTACGATTTCTTTTGTTTTTTGAGAATCATCTTTGTGTCGTATTTGAAGTACTTTTTATTTACATACTTTTATGGTTCTCAATAATTAATCATCTCGAACTTTTGGAAGATAAAATAATATATGATGTGTTTATTTAAGAATAAAACAGACGAGAAAAAAAACATTAACGATATTTCCAAATGATACCTACAAAGTTCAGGTTCTATTTTAATGACTCCCAAGAAATTATGAAAACGTAACAACTTATTCAGAGTTTGGAGAAGGAAAGATATTCAGGGGAGTTGAGGGGTGCTTCCAGGGAGGGAGGGCTGAGGGGATGCCAGGGAGGGGGCTTCAGAGGGGGTACACTTTAGGAGGGGGCTTCAGAGGGGGTGCTTAGGGAGGGGGCTCAGAGGGGGGTGCTCAGGGGTATTGAGGTGGTACCTTCAGGGAGGGTGCTTCAGAGAGGTGTCAGGGGAGTTGAGGGGTTGCTTCAGGAGGGAGGTTGAGGGATGCTTCAAGGAGATGGGGTTGAGAGAGGTGCTCAGGGGAAGGTGCTTGTGAGGGGTGACTATACAATTACATGTACAGTTCTTTCTAAATCATTCACTGTTATTTCTATCTTCGCTCACTTAAAGACAGTCATAAGAATTTTCTAAATTAACATTAAATAATACTTCTAAATGTTGGTAATTAATTATTTTCTCGTAGATCGTGGCTGGGTAGAATTGGGCTCTGGTGGTAAGTTTTGTAGAATTGTACCTCTGGTGGTGAAAGTTTGCTGAAATAGGATTCTGGTGGTGAAAGTTTTGTAGAATTGTACCTCTGGTGGTGGAAAGTTTGGTTGAAATAGACCTCTGGTGGAAAGTTTTGTAGAATTGTACCTCTGGTGGTGAAAGTTTGCTTTGGAAATAGGACCTCTGGTGGACCTATTGGTGGCAGTGACAGACCTGAGCCGACCAGCAAAGTGTTTCCTGAGGGACTAAGGGTGTGTGTGTGTGTGTGTGTGTCCGGCAGTCATGAAGTGGGGTGAGTGGGGAGGGGGTAAGGGCCAGGTGAGCCTACCTGCCTGCCTGCCTGCCTACCCACCTACCTACCTACCCACCTACCTACCCACCTACCTACCTACCTGGGCCTGCCTGCCTGCCCACCTGTACCTACCTACCTACCTACCTACCTACCTACCTACCCACTAATGCTTCCATAAGGTTATTACTGTTATATTTTTCAGCTTATTATTTTTTTTAATGTGTATTGTGTTTCGTCTCTATTAATTTGTGAGTAAAAGTTGTTGACGTGAGAGTTAGTATATGTAACTGCCCTGTTATGGTCGTGTTGTGTCTATTGCTGTAGTTGAGTACCTCCAATGACGTCATACTGCACACACTATGATTTGTTTTGTTAATCTTCTGCTTATTAACCGGATTTTAATGTTAAATTACACCAAAACGTAATTTATTTATTTATTAATCCTTCATTTGTATAAGAATATTAAGGTTGTAAAGGCCCTTCCTGATTCATTGCCCCCTTCTCAGCCCCCCACCTCAGCCCCTCCTCAGCCCCCATCTCAGTCCCCACAACTCAGCCCCCCAACTCAGCCCCCACAACTCAGTCCCCACAACTCAGTCCCCAACTCAGCCCCACATTAACTCAGCCCCCTTCCCTTCCCTTACAAAAGTTGTCCGTCCCTTTAACCCAACAACACTAACCCGAAAATAGCTGAATTGAAGAGGGCTGAGATGAGCTGCTGAGGTGAAGTGAGCTTAAGTGAGCTGAAATGAGCTGAGCTTAGCTGTAAGTGGGAAAGAATAAGATAAACTTAAAAAGAAATTGAGACTAAAATACTGAGGAATAAAGATTAAGATTGACAATCCTTTCTGTCCTGGTGAGGTGAGAGAGAGAGAGAGAGAGAGAGAGAGAGAGACAAGAAAAGAACTAACACCAGAAGCACACGTGTGACAGGTGAGGGAAGTGAGGGAGGGAGAGGGAGGGGAGGCAGGGCAGGGGAGAGGGTTGATGTCCAGCTTTGTGGGAGGCACAACAGGTGGGTGGCAGGTAGGGGGAGTGGATAGGAGGCGGGGGGGGGGGGGGGGGGGGGTGGGGGGGGGGGGGGGGGGAGGTAGGGAGAGGTAGGGGAGGTAGAGAGAGAGAGAGAGGCAGCTGGTAACATGAGGGACATAGATTGAGGAAAGAAGATAGGTGAGCTGGAATCAATAAATGTACCTGTTGGGCTAGACTCACCTGGTGGGGGGGCAGATGGGTGAGGGTGGAGGGAGGAGGGAGAGGTGTGAGGAGAGATTGGTGGAGGGGGGCTGTTGTGATGGGAGGAGGAGGGGGGAGGAGGAGGGTTGGAGGGTGAGAGATTGGAGGGGAGGGGGGGCTATTGTGATGGAGAGGAGGAGGAGGGAGGGAGGATTGGAGGAGGAGAGATGTGGAGGGGGGGCCGATGGGTGGGGTGGGGGGGGAGGGGAATTGGAGGAGGAGAGATTGGAGGAGGGGGGGGCTATTGTGGATGGAGGAGAGAGGGAGGGGACGAGAGGGGAAGGAGGGAGGAGATGTGAAAGGAGAGATGGGCTATACTGTGATGAAAGAGAGAATAGGAGAGAGAAAGTGGGGAGTAAACAGAGGTGTGGGAAATTAGGGAGGTAGAAGGAGGAGAAGGAGGAGAAGGAGGAGGAGAAGGAGGAGGAAGAAAACCAAAATTAAGAGAGAGAAAGGAAGATGTTGGGTCCTGTGACGTCACCAAGATAGCAGAAAGTTCACGATTATTCTCTCTCTCTCTAGCAATACGTAACTGAACGAAGTACAATG
>NW_024716108.1:0-8795 GCF_018991925.1 Homarus americanus | reverse complement strand
CCCGGCCCTCACACCCCGGGTCATGGTGCTCATGGGGTGCCCGGCCCTCACACCCCGGTTCTTGGCACTGAAATCGATCCCGGCCCTAACACTCTGGGTCATGGTGCTGAAGGGGTGCCCGGGCCTCACACACGGATTCATTTCACTGAAGGGGTGCCTGACCCTCACACCCCAGGTCCTGTCACTGGAGAGGTTCCCGGCCCTCACACCCCGATTCATGGCACTGAAAGGGTGCCCGGCCCTCAAACCCCGGGTCATAGTGTAGGAGGGGTGCCCGGCCCTCACACCCCAGGTCAGGTCACTAAAGGGGTGCCCGGCCCTCACACCCCGGGTCATGGTGCTGATGGGGTGCCCGGCCCTCATACCCCGGGTCATGGTGCTGGAGGGGTGCCAGGCCCTCACACCGCGATTCATGGCACTGAAATCGAGCCCGGCCCTCATACCCCGGGTCATGGCACTGAAAAGGTGCCCGGCCCTTACACCCGGTGTCATGTGAAGGGGTGCCCGGCCCTCACACTCCGGTTCATAGCTCTATAGGGGTGCCCTGCCCTCACAACCCGTTTCATGGCACTAAAGGGGTGCCCGGCACTCACACCCCGGCTCATGGCACTGAAGGAGTGTCCGGCCGTGACGCCCTGGGTCATATCACTGAAGGGGTGCCCGGACCTAACACCCCGGGTCATTGCACTGAAGCGGTGCCCGGCCGTCACACCCCTGGCCATGGCACTGAAGGTATGCCCGGCCCTAACACCCCTGGTCATAGAGCTAAGCGAGTGCCCGGCCCTCAACCCCCGAGTCATGGCACTGAAGGGTTGCCCGGCCCTCACACCCCGGGTCATGGACCTAAAGGGGTGCCCGGCCCTCACACCCCGGGTCATGGCACTGAAGGGGTGCGCGGCCCTCACACCCCGGGTCATGGACCTAAAGGGGTGCCCGGCCCTCACCCTACGGGTCATAGGGTTGAAGCGGTTCCCGGCCCTCACATCCCGGGTCATGGTGCTGGAGGGTTGCCCAGCCCTCACACCCCGGTTCATGACACTGAAGGGGTGCCCGGCCCTCACACCCCGGGTCATGTCACTGAAGGGGTGCCTGGCCCTCACACCCCTGGTCATGTAACTGCTGGGGTGCCTGGCCTCACACCCCGGTTCATGGCACTGAACGGGTGCCCGGCCCACACACCCCGGCTGTCACTGAAGGGTTGCCCAGCCCTCACACCCGGTTCAAGGACACTGAAGGTGGTGCCCGGCCTCACACCCCAAGGTCATGTCACTGAGCGTGCCTGGCCCTCACACCCCGGTTCATGACACTGAAGGGGTGCCCGGCCCTCACACTCCGGGTCATGGTGCTGGAGGGGTGCCCGGCCCTCACACCCTGGGTCATGTCACTAAAGGGGTGCCCGGCCCTCGCTACCCGGGTCATGTCACTGAAGGGGTTCACGGCCCTCACACCCCGGGTCATGGACCTAAAGGGGTGCATGGTCCTCACACCCCGGGTCATGGACCTAAAGGGTTGCCCGGCCCTGACGCCCCGGGTCATGTCACTGAAGGGGTGCCCGGCCCTCACACCCCTATTCATGGCACTGAAGGGGTGCCCCTCCCTCACACCCTGGTTCACAGCACTGTAGGGGTGCCCGGCCTTCACATCCCGATTCATGGGACTGAAGGGGTGCCCGACCTTCACACCCCGGGTCATGTGAAGGGGTGCCCGGCCTTCACACCCCGGTTCGCAGCACTGTAGGGGAGCCCGGCCTTCACACCCCTTTTCATCGCACTGAAAGGGTGCCCGGCTTTCACACCCCGATTCACGGCACTGAAAGGGTGCCCGGCCCTCACACCCCGTTTCATGACACTGAAGGGGTGCCCGGCCCTCAAACCCGGGTCATGGACCTAAAGGGGTGCCCGGCCCTCACACCACGGATCATGGAGTGAAGCGGTTCCCGGCCCTCACACCCCGGGTCATGGTGCTGGAGGGGTGCCCGGCCCTCACACCCCGGTTCATGTCACTAATGGGGTGCCCGGCCCTCACACCCCAGGTCATGGCACTGAAGGGATGCCTGGACATCACACTCCGGGTCATGGTGCTGAAGGGGTGCCCGGCTTTCACACCCCGATTCATGGCACTGAAGGGGTGCCCAGCCCTCACACCCCGGGTCATGGTGCCTGAGGGGTGCCCGGCCCTCACACCCCGGGTAATGGGTTGAAGTGGTTTCCGGCCATCACACCCCGGGTCATGGTGCTGATGGGGTGCCCGGACCTCACACCCCGATTCTTGGCACTGAAATCGAGCCCGGCCCTAACACTCTGGGTCATGGTGTTGAAGGGGTGCCTGGGCCTTCACACCCCTGATTCATTCCACTGAAGTGGTGCCGGACCCGTCACTCCTCGGGTCATGTGAAGTGGTGCCCGGCCCTCTACCCCGGTTCGCAGCACTGTAGGGTGCCTGGATCTCACACCTCAAGCTTACACTGAAGGGGTGCCCGGCCCTCACATACCGGGTCATGGAACTGAAGGGGTGCCCGGACATCACACCCCGGGTCATGTCACTGAAGGGGTGCACGGCCCTCACACCCCGGGTCATGGACCTAAAGGGGTGCCCGGCCCTCACACCCCGGGTCATGGCACTGAATAGGTTCCCGGTCCTCACACCCAGGTTCATAGCTCTGTCGGGGTGCCCCGGCCTCCTACCCCGTTTCATGGCACTTAAGGGGTGCCCGGCCTTCACACCCCGGGTCATGTCACTGAAGGGGTGCCCGGCCCTCACACCCCTGGTCATAGAGCTAAACGAGTGCCCGGCCCTCAACCCCCGGGTCATGGCACTGAAGGAGTGACCGGCCCTCACACCCCGGGTCATGGCACTGAAGGAGTGACCGGCCCTCACACCCCGGGTCATGGCACTGAAGGTATGCCCTGGCCCTCACACCCCTGGTCAGAGAGCCAAACGAGTGCCCGGCCCTCACCCCCCGGGTCATATCATTGAAGGGGTGCCCGGCCCACACACCCCGGTTCATATCAATGAAAAAATGCCCGGCCCTCACACCCTGGGTCATAGCTCTGAAGGGGTGCCCGGCCCTCACACCCCGTGTCATGTGAAGGGGTGCCCGGCCCTCCTACTCTGGTTCATAGCTCTGTAGGGGTGCCTGGCCCTCACACCCCGTTTCATGGCACTAAAGGGGTGCCCGGCCCTCACACCCCGGCTCATGGCACTGAAGGGTTGCCCGGCCCTGACGCCCAGGGTCATGTCACTGAAGGGTTGCCCAGCCCTTACACCCCGGTTCATGACACTGAAGGGGTGCCCGGCCCTCACACCCCGGGTCATGGCACTGAAGGGGTGCGCGGCCCTCACACCCCGGTCATGGACCTAAAGGGGTGCCCGGCCCTCACCCTACGGGTCATGGGGTTGAAGCGGTTCCCGGCCCTCACACCCCGGGTCATGGTGCTGGATGGGTGCCCGGCCCTCACACCCCGGGTCATGTCACTGAAGGGGTGCCCGGCCCTCACACCCCGGTTCATGGCACTGAAGGGTTGCCCGGCCCTCACACTCCGGGTCATGGTGCTGGAGGAGTGCCCGGCCCTCACACCCCGGGTCATGTCACTAAAGGGGTGCCCGGCCCTCACACCCCGGGTCATGTCACTGAGGGGGTTCACGGCCCTCACACCCCGGGTCATGGACCTAAAGGGTTGCCCGGCCCTGACGAACCCTATTCATGGCACTGAAGGGGTGCCCGTCGCTCACACCCCTATTCATGGCACTGAAGGGGTGCCCGGCCCTCACACCCCGGTTCACAGCACTGTAGGGGTGCCCGGCCTTCACATCCCGATTCATGGGTCTGAAGGGGTGCCCGACCCTCACACCCCGGGTCATGTGAAGGGGTGCCCGGCCTTCACACCCCGGTTCGCAGCACTGTAGGGGTGCCCGGCCTTCCCACCCCGTTTCATCGCACTGAAAGGGTGGCCGGCCCTCACACCCCGTTTCATGACACTGAAGGGGTGCACGGCCCTCACACCCAGGGTCATGGACCTAAAGGGGTGCCCGGCCCTCACACCACGGGTCATGGGATTGAAGCGGTTCCCGGCCATCACACCCCGGGTCATGTGAAGGGGTGCCCGACCTTCACACCCCGGTTCGCAGCACTGTAGGAGCCCGGCCTTCACACCCCCTTTCATCGCACTGAAAGGGTGCCCGGCTTTCACACACCGATTCACGGCACTGAAAGGGTGCCTGGCCTCACGCCCCGTTTCTTCATGACACTGAAGGTGCTCGGCCTCAACCCCCGGGGTCATGGACCTAAGTGTGCCCGCCCCACACCACGGATCATGGAGGAAGCGGTTCCCGGCCCTCACACCCCGGGTCATGGTGCTGAGGGGTGCCCGTCTCACACCCCGGTTCATGTCACTCACGAGGTGCCCGGCCCCACACCCCGGGTCATGGCACTGAAGGGATGCCTGGACATCACACTCCGGGTCATGGTGCTGAAGGGGTGCCCGGCTTTCACACCCATATTCATGGCACTGAAGGGGTGCCCGGCCCTCACACCCCGGGTAATGGCACTGAAGTGGTGCACGGCCCTCACACCCCGGGTCATGGACCTAAAGGGGTGCCCAGCCCTCACACCACGGGTCATCTGGTTGAAACGGTTCCCGGCCCTCACACCCCGGGTCATGGTGCTGCAGGTGTGCCCGCCCTCACATCCTGGGTCATGGCACTGAAGGTGTGCCTGAACCTCATTAATCTGGCCACACTGAAGGTGTGCCCGACCCTCACACCCCGGGTCATGGTGCTGGAGGTGTGCCCGAACCTCACACCCCGGTTATGTCACTGAAAGGGTGTCCGGCCCTCAAACCCCGGGTCATGTCACTGAAGGGGTGCCCGGCCCTCACACCCCGGGTCATGGCACTGAAGGGGTTCCCGGACCTCACACCCCGGGTCATGGTGGTGGAGGGGTGCCCGACCCTCACACCCCGGGTCATGTCACTGAAAGGGTGCCCGGCCCTCATCCCGGGTGATGTCAATGAAGGGGTGCCCAGCTCTCACACCCCCGGTGATTTCACAAAAGGGGTACCTGGCCCTCACACCCCGGGTCATGGTACTGAAGGGGTGCCCCGCCCTCACACCCTGGGTCATGGTGCTAATGGGGTGGCTGGCCCTTACACCCCGGGTCATGTGAATGGGTGCCCGGCCCTCACACCCCGGTTCATAACACTGTAGGGGTGCCCTGCCCCCAAACCCTGGCTCATGTCACTTATGGGGTGCCAGGCGCTCACACCCCGGGTCATGGTGCTGGAGGGGTGCCCGGCCCTGACACCCCGAGTCAAGTGAAGGGGTGCCCGGACCTCACACCCTTTTTCAAAGCACTGTATGGATGGCCGGCACTCACCCCACGTTTCATGGCATTTAAGGGTGCCCATCCCTCACAACCAGGTTAATGACACTGAAAGGTTGCCCGGCCCTCACACCCCAGGTCATGTCACTGAAGGGGTGCCCGGCCCTTACACCCCGGGTCATGGCACTGAAGGGGAGCCCGGCCGTCACACCCCGGTTCATGACACTGAAGGGGTGCCCGGCCCTCACACTCCGGGTCATGGCACTGAAGGGGTGCCTGGCCCTCACACCCCGGGTCATGGTGCTGGAGGGGTGCCCTGCCCTTACACCCCGGGTCATGTCACTGAAAGGGTGCCCGGCCCTCATACTCCGGGTCATGGCACTGAAGGGGTGCCTGGCCCTCACACCCCAAGTCATGGTGCTCGAGGGGTGCCCGGCCCTGACACTCCGGGTCATGTGAAGGGGTGCCCGGCCCTCTCACCCAGGTTCATGACACTGAATGGGTATCCTGCCCTCACACCCCGGGTCATGTCACTGAAGGGGTGCCCGGCCCTCACACTCCGGGTCATGGCACTGAAGGGGAGCCCGGCCCTCACAACCCGGGTTATGGGCACTGAATGGGTGCCCGGCCCTCACACTCCGGGTCATGGTGCTGAGGGGGTTCCCGGCCCTCACACCCCTGGTCAAATCACTGATGGGGTGCCCAGCTCTCACACTCCGGGTCACGGCACTGAAGGGGTGCCTGGCCCTCACACCCCGGGTCATGGTGCTGAAGGGGTGCCCGGCCCTCACACCCCGATTCATTTCACTGAAGGGGTGCCCGACCCTCACACCCCGGTTCGCAGCACTGTAGGGGTGCCCGGCCCTCACACCCTGTTTCATGGAACTGAAAGGGTCCCCGGCCCTCACACCACGATTCATGACACTGAAGGGGTGCCCGGCCGTCACACCCCGGGCCATTTCACTGAAGGGGTGTCCGGCCCTCACACCCCGGGCCATGGTGCTGGATTGGTGCCCGGCCCTCACACCCCGGGTCATGGTGTAGGGGTGCCCAGCCCTCAAACCCGATTCACTTGGCACTGAAAGGGTTTCCAGCCCTCACACCTGGTTCGCAGCACTGTAGGGTGCCCGGCCTCACACCGTTTCCTTGGCACTGAAAGGGTGCCCGGCCTTCACCCCAATTCGTGATGACAATGAAGGGGCCTCCTCACACCGCGGGTCATAGACCTAACGTGGTTGCCGGCCTGACACCCCTGTTCATGTCACTGAAGGGGTGCCCGGCCCTCACACCCCGGGTCATAGCAATGATGGGGAGCCCGGCCCTCACCCCCCGGGTCATGGCTCTGAAGGGGTGCCCGGCCCTCACACCCCGAAACATGGCACTGATGAGGTGCCCGGCCCTCACACCCCTGGCCATGGCACTGAAGGTTTGCCCGGCTCTCACACCCCTGGTCATGTACCTAAAGTGGTGCCCGGCCCTCACACACCGTTTCATGGCACCAGTAAGTGCCCGGCCTCACACCCCTGGCCGCCTTTTGAAGGTTGCCCGGCTCTCCCACCCCTAGTCATGTACCTAGTGGTGCCCGGCTCACTCCACACACCATTCATAGCACTGGAAAGTGCCCGGCCCCCACACCCCAGGCCATGGTGCTGGAGGGGTGCCCTGCCCTCACACCACGGGTCATGGTGCTGGAGGGGTGCCCTGCCCTCACACCCCGGGTCATGTCACTGAAAGGGTGCCCAGCCCTCACACTCCGGATCATGGCACTGAAGGGGTTCCTGGCCCTCACAGCCCGGGTCATGGTGCTGGAGGGGTGCCCAGCCCTGATAACCCGGGTCATGTGAAGGGGTGCCCGACCCTCACACCCTGGTTTAAAGCACTGTATGGGTGGCCGGCACTCACACCACCGTTTCATGGCACTTATGGGGTGCCCGGCCCTCACACCGAAGTTCATGACACTGGAAGGGTGCCCAGCCCTCACACCCCTGTTCATGTCACTGAAGGGGTGCCCGGCCCTCACACCCAGGGTCATGGCACTGAAGGGGAGCCCGGCCCTCACACCCCGGGTCATGGCTCTGAAGGGGTGCCCGGCCCTCACACCCTGGGTCATGGTGCTGAAGGGGTGCCTGTCCCTCACACCCCGGGTCATGTCATTAAAGGGGTGCACGGCCCTCACACCCCGGGTCATGTCACTGAAGGGGTGACCGGCCCTGACACCCCGGGTCATGGCACTGATGAGGTGCCCGGCACTCACACCCCTGGCCATGGCACTGAAGGGGTGCCCGGCCCTCACACACCTGGCCATGGCACTGGAAGGGTGCCCGGCCCGCACACCCCAGGCCATGGTGCTGGAGGGGTGCCCTGCCCTCACACCCCGGGTCATGTCACTGAAAGGGTGCCCGGCCCTCACACCCCTGGCCATGGCACTGGAAGGGTGCCCGGCCCTCACACCCCAGGCCATGGTGCTGGAGGGGTGCCCTGCCCTCACACCCCGGGTCATGTCGCTGAAAGGGTGCCCAGCTCTCACACTCCGGGTCATGGCACTGAAGGGGTGCCTGGCCCTCACATCCCGGGTCATGGTGCTGAAGGGGTGCCCGTCCCTTTCACCCCGGGTCATATGAAGGGGTGCCCGGCTCTCACACCTCGTTCGTAACACTGTAGGGATGTCCTGCCCCCACACCCCTTTTCATGTCACTGAAGGGTGCAGCCTTCACACCCCAATTCGTGACAATGAAGGGGAGCCCTCCCCTCCACACACCGCCCGGGTCATAGACCTAACGTGGTTGCCCGGCCCTGACACCCCTGTTCATGTCCTGAAGGGTGCCCGGCCCTCACACCCCGGGTCCTGCGTGATGGGGCCCGGCCCTCACCCCCCCTGGGTCATGGCTCTGAAGGGTGCCCGGCCACTCCCCACACCCCGGGTCATGTGGTGCTGAAGGGTACCGGCCCTGCCCCGGTTCATGTCACTAAAGGGGTGCCACGGCCCTCCTGCCAGGTCATGTCACTACAGAAGGGGTGCCCTGCCCTCACACCCCTGGCCATGGCACTGAAGGTTTGCCCGGCTCTCACACCCCTGGTCATGTACCTAAAGTGGTGCCCGACCCTCACACACCGTTTCATGGCACTGGAAGGGTGCCCGGCCCTCACACCCCGGGCCATGGTGCTGGAGGGGTGCCCTGCCCTCACACCACGGGTCATGGTGCTGGAGGGGTGCCCTGCCCTCACACCCCGGGTCATGTCACTGAAAGGGTGCCCGGCCCTCACACTCCGGATCATGGCACTGAAGGGGTTCCTGGCCCTCACAGCCCGGGTCATGGTGCTGGTGGGGTGTCCAGCCCTGATAACCCGGGTCATGTGAAGGGGTGCCCGGCCCTCACACCTCGGTTCGTAACACTGTAGGGATGTCCTGCCCCCACACCCCGTTTCATGTCACTGAAGGGTGCCGGGTCCTCACACCCCAGGTCATGTCACTAAA
>NW_024716107.1:0-8531 GCF_018991925.1 Homarus americanus | reverse complement strand
CCATAAATATGGGAGAGGTTTCTGTACCCCATAATCTACCCCACATAAATATGGGAGAGTTTTCTGTACCCCATAATCCACCCAACATAAATATGGGAGAGGTTTCTGTACTCCATAATCCACCCCCATAAATATGGGAGAGGTTTCTGTACCCCTTAATCCAACCCCCATAAATATGGGAGAGGTTTCTGTACCCCTTTATCCACCCGCCATAAATATGGGAGAGGTTTTTATACCCCATAATCCACCCCACATAAATATGGGAGAGGTTTCTGTACCCCAGAATCCACCCCCCATAAATATGGGAAAGGTTTCAATACCCCATAATCCACCCCCCATAATTATGGGAGAAGTTTCTGTACCCCATAATCCACCCCCCATACATATGGGAAAGGTTTTTGTACCCCATAATCCACCCCACATAAATATGGGAGAGGTTTCTGTACCCCATAATCCCACCCTACATAAATGTGGGGAGATTTGCCATGCCCCATAATCCACCCCCTTAAATATGGGAGAGGTTTCTGTACCCCTTAATCCACCCCACCATAAATATGGGAGAGGTTTCTGTACCCCATAATCCACCACACATAAATATGGGAGAGGTTGCTGTACCCCATAATCCACCTGACATAAATATGGGAGAGGTTTCTGTACCCCACAATCCACCCCCCATAAATATGGGAGAGGTTTCTGTACCCCATAATCCACCCCCCATAAATATGGGAAAGTTTTCTATACCCCATAATCCACCCCCCATAATTATGGGAGAGGTTTCTGTACTCCATAATCCACCCCACATAAATATGGGAGAGGTTTCTGTACTTCATAATCCACCCCACATAAATTTGGGAGAGGTTTCTGTACCCCATAATCCATCCCCCATAAATATGGGAGAGGTTTCTGTACCCCATAATCCACCCCACATAAATATGGGAGAGGGTTCTGTACCCTATAATCCACCCGACATAAATATGGGAGAGGTTTCTGGACCCCATAATCCACGCCCCATAAATATGGGAGAGGTTTCTGTACCCCAAAATCCACCCGACATCAATATGGGAGAGGTTTCTGTACCCCATAATCCACCCCCCATAAATATGGGAAAGGTTTCTGTACCCCATAATCCACCCAACATAAATATGGGAGAGGTTTCTGTACCCCATAAACCACCCCCCATAAATATGGGAGAGGTTTCTGTACCCTATAATCCACCCGACATAAATATGGGAGAGTTTTCTGTACCCCATAATCCACCCCCCATATATATGGGAGATGTTTCTGTACGACTTAATCCACCCCCCATAAATATGGGAGATGTTTCTGTACCCCATAATCCACCCGACATAAATATGGGAGAGGTTTCTCTACCACATAATCCAACCCACATAAATATGGGAGAGGTTTCTGTACCCCTTAATCCAACCCCCATAAATATGGGAGAGGTTTCTGTACCCCTTTATCCACCCACCATAAATATGGGAGAGGTTTTAGTACCCCTTAATCCACCCCACATAAATATGGGAAAGGTTTCTGTACCCCATAACCTCCCCCCATAATTATGGGAGAGGTTTCTGTACCCCATAATCCACCCCACATAAATATGGGGGAGGTTTCTCTACCCCATAATCCACCCACATAAATATGGGAGAGGTTTCTGTACCCCTAATCACCCCCATAATTGTGGAGGTTTCTGTGCCCCATAATCCACCCCCACATAAATATGGGAGAGGTTCCTGTGCCCTATAATCCACCCGACATAAATATGGGAGAGGTTTCTGTACCCCATAATCCAACCCCCATAAATATGGGAGAGGTTTCTGCACCCCATAATCCACCTGACACAAATATGTGAGAGGTTTCTGTACCCCATAATCCACCCGACATAAATATGGGAGAGATTTCTGTACCCCATAATCCACCCCCCATAAATATGGGAGAGGTTTCTGTACCCCTTAATCCACCCCCCATAAATATGGGAGAGGTTTCTGTACCCCATAATCCACACCACATAAATATGGGAGATGTTACTTTACCCCATAATCCACCCGACATAAATATGGGAGAGATTTCTGTACCCCATAATCCACCTCCCATAAATATGGGAGTGGTTTCTGTACCCCTTAATCCAACCCCCATAAATATGGGAGAGGTTTCTGTACCCCTTTATCCACCCACCATAAATATGGGAGAGGTTTTATTACCCCATATCCATTATCCACCCCACATAAATATGGGAAAGGTTTCTGTACCCCATAATCCACCCCCCATAAATATGAGAGAGGTTTCTGTACCCCATAATCCACCCTCCATATGTATGGGAGAGGTTTCTGTACCCCATAATCCACCTCACATAAATATGGGAGAGGTTTCTGTACCCTATAATCCACCCGACATAAATATGGGAGAGGTTTCTGTAACCCATAATGCACCCCCCATAAATATGGGAGAGGTTTCTGTACCCATAATGCCACCATAAATATGGGAGGGTTTCTGTGCCCCCATAATCCACCGACATAAATATGGGAGGGTTCATGCCCCCATAATCCACCACCACTAATTACAGGTTTTTCTGTACCCATAATCCACCCACCATATAAATATGGGAGGTTTCTACATGCCTTATAATCCACCCCATAAATATGGAGATGTTTCTGTACCCATCACACCCCACACCATCGGGGTTTCATGCCCCATAATCAACCCCCATAAATATGGGAGGCTCCTGTGCCCCAAAATCCACCCCCCCATAAATATGGGAGAGGTTTCTGTACCCCTTAATCCAACCCCCATAAATATGGAAGAGGTTTCTATACCCCTTTATCTACCTGCCATAAATATGGGAGAGGTTTTACTTCCCCATAATCCACCCACATAAATATGGGAGAGGATCCTGTACCCCTTAATCCACCGCACCATAAATATGGGAGAGATTTCTGTACCCCATAATCCACTCGACATAAATATGGGAGAGGTTTCTGTACCCCATAATCCACCCCTCATATATATGGGAGAGGTTTCTGTACCCCATAATCCTCCCCCCATAAATATGGGAAAGGTTTCTGTACCCCATAATCCACCCCCCATAAATATGGGAAAGGTTTCTGTACCCCATAATCCACCCCACATAAATATGGGAGAGGTTTCTGTGCCCTATAATCCACCCGACATAAATATGGGAGAGGTTTCTGCAATTTATAATCCACCCTCCCCATTAATATGGGAGAGGTTTCTGTACCCCATAATCCACCTGACACAAATATGGGAGGTTTTGTACCCATAATCCACCCTACATAAATATGGGAGAGATTTAAAATTCCATATAATCCACCCCCCATAAATATGGGAAAAGTTTCTGTACCCCATAATCCACCCCCCACAAATGTGGGAGAGGTTTCTGTACCCCATAATCCACCCTACATAAATATGGGAGAGGTTTCTATACCCTATAATCCACCCGACATAAATATGGGAGAGGTTTCTGTACCCCATAATCCACCCCCCATAAATATGGGAGAGGTTTCTGTACCCCTCAATCCACCCCCCATAAATATGGGAGAGGTTTCTGTACCCCATAATCCACCCCACATAAATATGGGAGATGTTACTGTACCCCATAATCCACCCGACATAAATATGGGAGAGGTTTCTGTACCCCATAATCCACCTCCCATAAATATGGGAGTGGTTTCTGTACCCCTTAATCCAACCCCCATAAATATGGGAGAGGTTTCTGTACCCCTTTATCCACCCACCATAAATATGGGAGAGGTTTTAGTACCCCATATCCACCCCACATAAATATGGGAAAGGTTTCTGTACCCCATAATCCACCCCCCATAAATATGAGAGAGGTTTCTGTACCCCATAATCCACACTCCATATGTATGGGAGAGGTTTCTGTACCCCATAATCCACCCCACATAAATATGGGAGAGGTTTCTGTACACTATAATCCAACCGACATAAATATGGGAAAGGTTTCTGTACACCATAATGCACCCCCCATAAATATGGGAGAGGTTTCTATACCCCATAATCCTCCCGACATAAATATGGGAGAGGTTTCTGTACCCCATAATCCACCCGACATAAATATGGGAGAGGTTTCTGTACCCCATAATCCACCCGACATAAATATGGGAGAGGTTGCTGTACCCCATAATCCACCCCACATAAATATGGGAGAGGCTTATGTACCCCATAACCCACCCCCCATAAATATGGGAGAGGTTTCTGTACCCCTTAATCCACCCCCCATATATATGGGAGAGGTTTCTGTACCCCTTAATCCACCCCCCATAAATATGGGAGAGGTTTCTGTACCCCATAATCCACCCGACATAAATATGGGAGAGGTTTCTGTACCCCATAATCCACCCCACAAAATTATAGGAGAGGTTTTTGTACCCCTTAATCCAGCCGACATAAATATGGGAGAGGTTTCTGTACCCCATAATCCACCCCCATAAATATGGGAGAGGTTTCTGTACCCCTTAATCCACCCACCATAAATATGGGAGAGTTTTCTGTACCCCATAATCCACCCCCCATAAATATGGGAGAGGTTTCTGTACCCCATCCACACCTTCATTACAAATATGGGAGGTTTCAAATTTCATAATCCACCCCCATAACAGGAGAGGTTTTGCACTTATAATCCACCCCCATAAATAAGTGGGAGAGGTTTCTGTACCCCTCAATCCAACCCCTATAAATATGGAAGAGGTTTCTATACCCCTTTATCTACCTGCCTTAAATATGGGGAGAGGGTTTTACTTCCCCATAATCCACACACATAAATATGGAGAGGCTTGTACCCCTTAATCCACTGCACCATAAATAAGGGAGATTTCTGTACCTATGGATCCACTCGGACATAAATATGGGAGAGGTTTTCTGTACCCCATAATCCATCTCTATACAAATAACATGGGAGAGGTTTCTAAAATTCTATATCCACCCCCATAAATATGGGAAAGGCCTTGTACCCCATAATCCACCCCCCATAATTATGGGAGAGATTTCTGTACTCCATAATCCACCCCACATAAATATGGGAGAGGTTTCTGTACCCCATAATCCACCCCATATATATATGGGAGAGTTTTCTGTACCCCATAATCCACCCCCCATTAATATGGGAGAGGTTTCAAAATTTCTATAATCCACCTGACACAAATATGGAGAGGCTTGTACCCCATAATCCACCCTTTACATAAATATGGGGAGAGATTTCTTGTATCCCATAATCCACCCCCTTAAATATGGGAGAGGTTTCTGTACCCCTTAATCCACCCCACCATAAATATGGGAGAGGTTTCTGTACCCCATAATCCACCACACATAAATATGGGAGAGGTTGCTGTACCCCATAATCCACCTGACATAAATATGGGAGAGGTTTCTGTACCCCACAATCCACCCCCCATAAATATGGGAGAGGTTTCTGTACCCCATAATCCACCCCCCATAAATATGGGAAAGTTTTCTATACCCCATAATCCACCCCCCATAATTATGGGAGAGGTTTCTGTACTCCATAATCCTCCCCACATAAATATGGGAGAGGTTTCTGTACCCCATAATCCACCCCACATAAATTTGGGAGAGGTTTCTGTACCCCATAATCCATCCCCCATAAATATGGGAGAGGTTTCTGTATCCCATAATCCACCCCACATAAATATGGGAGAGGATTCTGTACCCTATAATCCACCCGACATAAATATGGGAGAGGTTTCTGGACCCCATAATCCACGCCCCATAAATTTGGGAGAGGTTTCTGTACCCCAAAATCCACCCGACATCAATATGGGAGAGGTTTCTGTACCCCATAATCTCAATTCCATAAATATGGGGGAAAGGTTTCTACCCATAATTCACCCAACATACCTAGAGAGGTTTCTGTACTCTATAATCCACCTCTTATTACAAATATGGGGAGAGGCTTCTGTGCCCTAATCCACCCAACATAAATATGGGAGGTTTATACCCCTATAATCCACTCCCCCATAAATATGGGAGAGAGGTTTCGTACCCCATAATCCACCCGACATAAATATGGGAGAGAGGTTTGCAAATTCCCCACAACCCACCCGACATAAATATGGGAGAGATTTCTGTACTCTCTTTAATCCACCCCCGTAAATATGGGAGAGGTTTCTTGCAATTCTATAATCCACCCCACATAAATAAGGGAGAGGTTTCTGTAACTATTGATTCAACCCCCATAAATATGGGAGGTTTCTGTACCCCTTTATTCACCCGCTATAAATATGGAGAGGCTTTTGTACCCCATATCCAATTCCCCACATAAATATGGGAGAGGTTTCTGTACCCCATAATCCACCCTCATTAATATGGGAAAGGTTTCTGTACCCCATAATCCAACCCCATAATTATGGGAGAGGTTTCTGTACCCCATAATCCACCCCCCATAAATATGGGAAAAGTTTCTGTACCCCATAATCCACCCCCCACAAATGTGGGAGAGGTTTCTGTACCCCATAATCCACCCTACATAAATATGGGAGAGGCTTCTATACCCTATAATCCACCCGACATAAATATGGGAGAGGTTTCTGTACCCCATAATCCACCCCCCATAAATATGGGAGAGGTTTCTGTACCCCTTAATCCACCCCCCATAAATATGGGAGAGGTTTCTGTACCCCATAATCCACCCCACATAAATCTGGGAGATGTTACTGTACCCCATAATCCACCCGACATAAATATGGGAGAGGTTTCTGTACCCCATAATCAACCTCCCATAAATATGGGAGTGGTTTCTGTACCCCTTAATCCAACCCCCATAAATATGGGAGAGGTTTCTGTACCCCTTTATCCACCCACCATAAATATGGGAGAGGTTTTAGTACCCCTTAATCCACCCCACATAAATATGGGAAAGGTTTCTGTACCCCATAACCTCCCCCCATAATTATGGGAGAGGTTTCTGTACCCCATAATCCACCCCACATAAATATGGGGGAGGTTTCTCTACCCCATAATCCACCCACATAAATATGGGAGAGGTTTCTGTACCCCTTAATCCACCCCCGATAAATATGGGAGAGGTTTCTGTACCCCTTAATCCACCCCCCATAAATATGGGAGAGGTTTCTGTACCCCATAATCCACCCCACAAAAATATGGGAGAGGTTTCTGTACGCCATAATCCACCCCCATAAATATGGGAGAGGTTCCTGTACCCCATAATCCAACCCCCATAAATATGGAAGAGGTTTCTGTACCCCATAATCCACCCACATAAATATGGGAGAGGTTTCTGTACCCCTTAATCCACCCCCCATAAATATGGGAGAGGTTTCTGTACCCCATAAGCTAACCCCATAAATATGGGAGAGGCTTTGCACTTATTCACTCTATAAATATGGGGAGAGGTTTCTGTAATTCTTATAATCCAATCTCTCACATAAATATGGGAGAGGTTTCTGTTCCCCATAATCCACCCCCATAAATATGGGAGAGGTTTCTATACCCCATAATCCACCCACATAAATATGGGAGAGGTTTCTGCAAATTTATATCCAATTTACAAATATGGGGTGAGGTTTCTGTACCTTATACTCCACCCCCCCATAAATATGGGGAGAGGTTTCTAGAATAAGACCCCCCATAAATATGGGGAGAGGTTTCTGTACCCCATAATCCAATCTCCACATAAATATGGGAGAGGTTTCTTGTACCCCATAATCCACCCCCATAAATATGGGATAGGTTTCTGTACCCCATAATCCACCCCCCATAAATATGGGAGAGGTATCTGTACCCCATAATCCACCCCACATAAATATGGGAGAGGTTTCTGTACCCCATAATCCACCCCTAATAAATATGGGAGAGGTTTCTGTACCCCTTAATTCACCCCACATAAATATGGGAGAGGTTTCTGTACTCTATAATCCACCCCCCATAAATATGGGAGGGATTTCTGTACCCCATAATCCACCCCACATAAATATGGGAGAGGTTTCTGTACCCTATAATCCACCCGACATAAATATGGGAGAGGTTTCTGTACCCCATAATCCACCCCCCATAAATATGGGAGAGGTTTCTGTACGCCTTAATCCACCCCCTATAGATATGGGAGAGGTTTTTGTACCCCCATAATCCACCCCACATAAATATGAGAGGTTTTGCACTTATAATCCACCCCATAAATATGGGAGAGGTTTCGCACTGCATAATCCTCCCGACATAAATATGGGAGAGGTTTCTGTACCCCATAATCCACCTGACATAAATATGGGAGAGGTTTCTGTTCCCCATAATCCACCCAACATAAATATGGGAGAGATTTCTGTACCCCTTAATCCACCCCCCATAAATAGGGGAGAGGTTTCTGTACCCCATAATCCACCCCACATAAATTTGGGAGAGGTTTCTGTACCCCATAATCCACGCCCCATAAATATGGGAGAGGTTTCTGTACCCCATAATCCACCCCACATAAATATGGGAGAGGTTTCGGTACTCTATAATCCACCCGACATAAATAT
>NW_024716106.1:0-21014 GCF_018991925.1 Homarus americanus | reverse complement strand
GGGAGGTGTAGTGAGGGGTTGTCAGACCACAGCTTACATCGCGAGGAAAGCCAGACTTGACCCGACATTAGCCGAGGTCAAAAGTATAGGGTAACTCTGCGGTTGACCAAGGATTGTAAATCAGCCTAGCTCTCCTCCCATGTGACATGTGGCCCCAACAAAACATGTAAGAAGGCACCAGCCGACTCTCTTCCAATATACAATAACCTACTCTCTGAACAAAGGCCGGACCTGACCTCACATTAGCCAGGTCAAATGTAACCCTCGAGCCCAACTCAAGGGGCCACAAATCAACCAGGGGCTCTCGTGTCACACGGCCCCACCTGATGACTTCTCCTTACATCTCAGAAACTCCAGTCTGACCCGACGTTTGGGAGGTCAAGTGTAGGGGAACTCTCACGGTTGCTCTCCCAATATACACACGGCCCCACCTGATGACTTTCCCAGATAGTTCTGAAAAGTCCAGACCTGACCTCTCATTTGCGAGGTCAAATGTAAGGAGACCCTTCGCCGCCCCCCGCCCCCCGGCCAGCTGAACCTGACGGCTCGCATCCCAATATATAGGACGTCCTGGTCCTCCCTCGGGAATTCGCAGAGAGAGAGTTGTCTTGTAACAAGGTGGCCAGCTACTACACCACCAGGCCTGCTCGAGAGAAGTCAAGGGCCGGAGGCAAGTCGCCTCCGGTCAGGACCGAGACTTCCCTCCGGCGCCCAGCTAAGCAGTCTCCCATAGAGACAACCCAGGACTACCTGCTAGGCCTCCCCTAGGTCACGTGAGTGTTTGGCAGAGCTTTCCATGGGATGAGTTACCTACGTGGGAAGTGTATTCATTTCATGTTCGTGTCCGAGAATCAGAGTGTCTAGTAACGTAATATGATGTCCTAGTAACGTAAATATAATGTCCTAGTAACTTCGATAGAAGGTGTTATTAATGTGTCCATGTCATTGTCGTAATTAATAAACAGTTGTAACGAAGCGGTGTTTGAGAAGTCGTCCTTAAGAACGTAATAGATGTGTATTGACATATAAGATAAGATAAGTGTAAGTCCAGTTCAAATAACTAACACGGCCACGCTACCAAAATCTTCCTCTCTTTTATACTCTCTTACTAAATATTCTATATATATATATATATATATATATATATATATATATATATATATATATATATATATATATATATATATATATATATATATATAGTCAACCCTCACTTTACGCGGTCCCACATTCCGCGTTTCCACGTTTACACGGTGCCCTGCCAGAACCCAGGATGCTCACATTCCGCGGTGGGTGTACCCCTTTGCACGGGTGAAGCATAATTTTTTTATTTAGCTCATAAAATTCATACAAATCACTCAGAGTAGGCTACACATTATATCTAAAATTTGTATGTCTAATGCAAAATCTATGATGTTTATATTCAAAATGTAATGATACGGATCTTGTTAGAAGAAGTAAGTTAGGAGGTTATAGTAGAAGAATATTATAGCGAGAGGAGTATAAAAGAGAGAGAGGAAGATTTTGGTAGCGTGGCCGTGATAGTTATTTACTCTTATCGTACACTGGTCGTGTCTTACACGTCAATACACATCTATTACGTTCTTAAAGGCGACTTCTCAAACACTGCTTCGTTACAACTCTTTATTAATTACGAACATGACATGGACACATTAATAACACCTTCTATTGAAGTTACTAGGACATTATATTTACGTTACTAGGACATCATATTACGTTACTAGACACTCTGATTCTCGGACACGAACATGAAATGAATACACTTCCCACGTAGGTAACTCATCCCATGGAAAGCTCTGACAAACACTCACGTGACCTAGGGGAGGCCTAGCAGGTAGTCCTGGGTTGTCTCTATGGGAGACTGCTTAGCTGGGCGCCGGAGGGAAGTCTCGGTCCTGACCGGAGGCGACTTGCCTCCGGCCCTTGACTTCTCTCGAGCAGGCCTGGTGGTGTAGTAGCTGGCCACCTTGTTACAAGACAACTCCCTCTCTGCGAATCCCTCGAGGGAGGACCAGGACGTCCTATATATTGGGATGCGAGCCGTCAGGTTCAGCTGGCCGGGGGGGGGCGGCGAAGGGTCTCCTTACATTTGACCTCGCAAATGTGAGGTCATGTCTGGACTTTTCAGAACTATCTGGGAAAGTCATCAGGTGGGGCCGTGTGTATATTGGGAGAGCAACCGTGAGAGTTCCCCTACACTTGACCTCTCAAACGTCGGGTCAGACTGGAGTTTCTGAGATGTAAGGAGAAGTCATCAGGTGGGGCCGTGTGACACGAGAGACCCTGGTTGATTTGTGGCCCCTTGAGTTGGGCTCCAAGGGTTACATTTGACCTGGCTAATTGTGAGGTCAGGTCCGGCCTTTGTTCAGAGAGTAGGTTATTGTATATTGGAAGAGGGTCGGCTGGTGCCTTCTTACATGTTTTGTTGGGGCCACATGTCACATGGGAGGGGAGCTAGGCTGATTTACAATCCCGGTCAACCGCAGAGTTACCCTATACTTTCGACCTCGGCTAATGTCGGGTCAAGTCTGGCTTTCCTCGCGATGTAAGCTGTGGTCTGACAACCCCTCACTACACCTCCCGCCAAGACCAAAGCTTACATGCTCAGAGAACTGATGACACATTTAAAGTAGACAGTAACATCATGTGCAGTATCTAATATAGTCCCTGAGGCGATAATGCATCCTTACATTTATAAATTATAACATTAGAGATGTATGTTTTTCTACTGGCATAGTTTGATCTGACAAAGCTTACTATACCTCCCGCCAAGATTAAAGCTTCTATGACAGGAGAAAAAAATAAAATACATACACAGTAAGTGAACATAGAGTGATCTAAAGATCCTTCATAGTGTCCGAGGCAAACTTGCAACTCACATTCTACAAACAAAATCAGGTGTTATATTGCCTAACCAGGCCGTGTCAAAATAATAATTCATCTCAGTCAGTAAATGGCTACAACATTGTGTTTCGTAGTGCAAAACATTGATCAAATGAACTCATAGAAAAAGTGACTAATCTTTTTTTAAAAAACATTCTTTGTAGTACATGTTAACAAAAATCAGAGAATGAAATACTTCATACAAAATGCTCCTGCTTAACATGTTAGGGTGTTATATCTTTTTATTACACATCAGCAACATCAACAACATCAGTACATTTGTTGGGTCCAGCATGGCTCAAGTCCTCCATCCAGCTGGTATCTGAAAATAAGGAATGCTGGCAGCACAACAACGGTAGTCGATTGGTCCTTCTGATTATCCACCTTTTCATCGTCGACTTTCTTCTGATGTCAGCACAGCGTCTCTTCTGTCTTCACATAGCACGTTTTTCCTTCTTCAATACCGCACTTTGTAGGTCGTGTCACCACATCTGACTTCTTCTCACTTCCTCCTGGTTTCTATAATATTCCAGATGATTTTTCTGTTCACCTGCGCTTCCTCTACGTTTAGAGCATTTTCATATTCCAGATGAATTTTCTGTTCATCTGCGTTTCTTTATACATCTTCATTTTCATATTCCAGACGATTTTTCTGCTCATCTGCGTTTCTTTATACA
This sequence comes from Homarus americanus, assembly GCF_018991925.1. Classification (NCBI taxonomy): domain Eukaryota; kingdom Metazoa; phylum Arthropoda; class Malacostraca; order Decapoda; family Nephropidae; genus Homarus; species Homarus americanus. The sequence goes on along the minus strand of NW_024716106.1, from coordinate 17,433 downwards.
TCTTCGTTTTCCGTCATATTCCAGATGAATTTTTCTGCTTCATCTGCATTTCTTCTCTGCAACATCATCATTTTCAACATATTCCAGACGATTTTCTGTTCATCTGCCGTCGGCCCCTCTCCGGCCGGGATGAAAGCCGGTCCACTGTTTGGGCTGTCGTCTCCTTAGATGACTGTAAGGCAGGTTCCGCGGCCCAGGGCTCGCCCTCCGTACGTGAGTGTCGGCGAGACCAAGGACCGTCCTGTCTTACACCTTCCACAGTGGTGAATCCCTCCCTGGCTGGGCTCACCAGGGTTCGTTGTGTGGCACTTCATTCCACACTCCTTAACTTCCTAGTAGAAAAATATAAACTCTTCTTAATCCTAGACCAGGTAGGACTTGAAAGAAGTGGGGTGGTGTGTGGCGGGCGTGGTGCTGCATTCCTCACGCTGCTACTTCTCTTCTTATATGTGCTGTGGTCGGATTCCGGCTAGCCATGGGGCGGTACTGTGTGTGATATTTGCCAGAGAAACAATCCGAAAGGGATGATGGATTAGTTGGAAGTGCATTCGGAAAAAAAAAAATTACTTTATAAGTTACGTCAATGTTTGGTAACCATTATTTCCGTCACGACAATTTTCTCATTAGGCTGGGTCGGGGAGTGAAGCTCTGCTCACTACATTGAATATTATTTATCACTACGTGTCAAAGAGTACATTACAAATCATACTAGCATAAAAACACACTGAGTGAAGCTCTGTAATTATCGCAATGTTAAGTAACACTAACCACCAATTTCGAAGCATAACTCACAGGACAAAACATTGGTGGTCACACGGGCGGGCGGGGCGGGAAACATTCGGCCATGATGCGCGCGTGACCTAGGGAAGGCCTGAGGTGTAGAGTGGCGTAACCGGGACGGGGCGCGGGGCGGGGCGGAGCGGAGCGGGGCGGGGCAGGGCGGAGCGAGGCGGGAACGGATGGGTACGGAGGGTGAGGTGAGGGTTAGGACAGGGAGGAGGATGTAGGTTAAAAGACATGTTAAGTTATAACAGTTAGTACAGACACCGCTTCTATCGCTAAAACACAATGGGTACATTTAACACTGACCGACAATTAAAAAGCACTTGGGATACTGAGAACTTCACAGAACGCGGGGAACACTGAGAAATTACGTTAAGCACTGAACATATTTCTAGACAAAAAAAAAAAATTCGCGCATACCACGATGAGAGACATTTACTTGAGCTGTAACGGTGACACACTAGGCCACTTTCCACGCTACGACGCTACGACACAGGAATTACTTATTACACAATTGTAGACAATACTTAGACTGAAACAAATGAAGGATGAAACGAGCCAGGTGTTATGGCTAACCGAGGGAAGGCGTGAGTTTACGTTAAGTTCGCTGCTACCATTATAATAACTAAGCGAGGGAGGCGTGAATTACATATATAGTTCGCTGTCACCTATAACAAGAGACAAGGAGGGCGTGAGTTACATATAGTACGCTGCCGCCAATATAATGAAACTACTGTATATCTTGCATGAACTCCTTATCACGCACTTTCGAACAATACTCAAACAACGAGTCAGGTGTTATGGCTAAAATGAGGGAGGGCATGGGTTTACGTTAAGTACACTGTTACCAATAACAAGGAACGAGGGAAGAGTGAATTACGTATAGTTCGCTGTCACCTATAACAAGGGACAAGGAAGGCGTGGGTTACACATAGTACGCTGCCGCCATTGTAATGCTGCGGATCTTGCATGAAGATGTTTATATATATAGGTAGAACATTTAGTAAGAGAGTAAAAGATATAGAGATAGAGTATAAAAGAGAGGAGGAAGATTTTGGTAGCGTGGCCGTGATAGTTATTTACTCTTATCGTAGACTGGTCGTGTCTTACACGTCAATACACATCTATTACGTTCTTAAAGGCGACTTCTCAAACACTGCTTCGTTACAACTCTTTATTAATTACGAACATGACATGGACACATTAATAACACCTTCTATTGAAGTTACTAGGACATTATATTTACGTTACTAGGACATCATATTACGTTACTAGACACTCTGATTCTCGGACACGAACATGAAATGAATACACTTCCCACGTAGGTAACTCATCCCATGGAAAGCTCTGACAAACACTCACGTGACCTAGGGGAGGCCTAGCAGGTAGTCCTGGGTTGTCTCTATGGGAGACTGCTTAGCTGGGCGCCGGAGGGAAGTCTCGGTCCTGACCGGAGGCGACTTGCCTCCGGCCCTTGACTTCTCTCGAGCAGGCCTGGTGGTGTAGTAGCTGGCCACCTTGTTACAAGACAACTCCCTCTCTGCGAATCCCTCGAGGGAGGACCAGGACGTCCTATATATTGGGATGCGAGCCGTCAGGTTCAGCTGGCCGGGGGGGGGCGGCGAAGGGTCTCCTTACATTTGACCTCGCAAATGTGAGGTCATGTCTGGACTTTTCAGAACTATCTGGGAAAGTCATCAGGTGGGGCCGTGTGTATATTGGGAGAGCAACCGTGAGAGTTCCCCTACACTTGACCTCTCAAACGTCGGGTCAGACTGGAGTTTCTGAGATGTAAGGAGAAGTCATCAGGTGGGGCCGTGTGACACGAGAGACCCTGGTTGATTTGTGGCCCCTTGAGTTGGGCTCCAAGGGTTACATTTGACCTGGCTAATTGTGAGGTCAGGTCCGGCCTTTGTTCAGAGAGTAGGTTATTGTATATTGGAAGAGGGTCGGCTGGTGCCTTCTTACATGTTTTGTTGGGGCCACATGTCACATGGGAGGGGAGCTAGGCTGATTTACAATCCCGGTCAACCGCAGAGTTACCCTATACTTTCGACCTCGGCTAATGTCGGGTCAAGTCTGGCTTTCCTCGCGATGTAAGCTGTGGTCTGACAACCCCTCACTACAAAAATGATCATCAAATTGTAAGAATTCCAGCAATGTAAATTATATTCTGGCCGGGTAATTTGTATGAATTTTATGAGCTAAAACAAATACCTTCAGTTAATAAAAAAAAAAATATTCTTCACGACACTATCTGTCAATCAAAGTACCCCACCTTGCCTCCCCCCCCTCTGCCAACCCGGCCAGATGGTCGGTCCATCCCAACCGCCCCACCCCCCACCAATCCTCCCTTCAAGAGAAAGGTTGGGTGAAAAAACTAGATTTTAACATTTAGCATTAAATAATACCTCAGATTAAAGTTAGGATAATATAATTGACATTGCTGGATTCCTTGTAAAACCAGGAATATTTTGAATATAAATGTCATATATTTTGCACAAAAGATAACATATTTACTCAGAGTAAACATTATATCTAAAATGTGTATGTCTAATGCAAAATATATGATGTTTATATTCAAAATGATCATCAAATTGTAAGAATTCCAGCAATGGAAATTATATTCTGGCCGGGTAATTTGTATGAATTTTATGAGCTAAAACAAATATCTTCAGTTAATAAAAAAAAAAAAATATTCTTCACACCCTGGTGCCAGGTGCTCGGTCGCCGGTCCATCCCTCCCTACCAGATGAATGTGTGGGAATACCAGACTGTTTACCTTTTTAGTAATAAATAATAAATCAGACTAAAGTTAGGATAATATAATTTACATTGCTGGATTCCTTGAAAGACCAGGAATATTTTGAATACAAATGTCATATATTTTGCACAAAAGATAACATATTTACTCAGAGTAAACATTATATCAAAAATTTGTATGTCTAATGCAAAATCTATGATGTTTATATTCAAAATGATCATTAAATTGTAAGAATTCCAGCAATGTAAATTATATTCTGGCCGGATAATTTGTATGAATTTTATGAGCTAAATAAAAAAATATACTTCACCCGTGTAAAGGTGTACACCCACCGCGGAATGTGAGCATCCTGGGTTCTGGCAGGGCACCGTGTAAACGTGGAAACGCGGAATGTGGGACCGCGTTAAGTGAGGGTTGACTGTATTGTCAATATGTAAACTAAATTTCAGAATGACCAATAATTGTACTGTAAAAACATAAAAATAGTTTATGTTCAAGAGAGTCTCAAGCAAGATGTTACCTCCACTGAGCAGACACAAACTGACGCCTGCTGGGTGAGTCAAGTGGCTGTTTGGCACGCTAAAAACTAGTTTCCTGTACTTCAATTATGTTCAATAATTGTTAAAATGACTAAAAATTTAATATAAAACTTTTAAAATTATTGAATAGTACAACCTTTTTGATATTTACTCAAATGGGAACGAATTTAAGCCCTAGAACCGATTACTGTATTGGCGGACTAATATTCCACCTGGTGAGCAAGCGAAAACATGTTGAGAAGAATTCATAAAGAATTTGTTAACAGAATTTTTTCGTTAACCGAATTGAAGATTCTTATGGAAGGTAATTCGTTAACCGAGGCATTCATTAACCGAGGGATCACTGTACATACTTTTAGATAAACTAATCAGGATTATCCTAGCAAAGAAATGGAGTTTCTAACTTAATTAGAACTGCTTTTACAGACTCCAGTAGTTTTAGGCTCTTGGAAAACCACAGCACCCAGAAACATTTTGAGGATGTGGGCTAGTGTCTGTCTATGCTGAATGGAGTATTCTCGACACTGTCATGGCAAAAACCTGCAGAGACCCTCGGCCAGATCGAAAGAATACACCAGGACTGGTTTGATGAAAATTACTCCAGAAATCAATGAACTCGTCGATGAGAAACGTGCTGCTTTAACTGACTGGCTGAACAACCCTCAGTCTAGGACCAAAGCTGATTCCTTCCGCAAGAAGAAAGCACAAACTTCGCAAACTAAAGAACGATTGGTTTAAAAATAAAGCATGTGAAACTCAAAAATTTGCAGATCAGCACAAGATGCATGAATTTTTCAATTCCAATAAAGCATTTTATGGTCCAATCACTCATGGCACAGCCTCCCTTCGCTCATCTGATGGTAACTCCCTATTTAAAGCTGAAGACGGCATCCGTCAGTGCTGGAAAGAGCGCTACCATTCGCTGCTCAACCGAAACACCAATGTGGATATCCTGACTACCCATCAGGTCCCTCAGCATCCAGAGCTGGCCCATCTCAGCTATCCTCCATCCCTCGATGAGGTAACTACAGCCATCACAGATGGAAAATAACAAAGCCTCAGGGCCTGATGGAATCCCAGCCGAGGTGTATAAAGTAGGAGGACTTCTGCTTACAGGCCGTCTCCACTCTCTCCTAGAGAATACTATATGGGAAAAGGAGGAAATCCCTCAAGCTCTTAAAGACACCTCCATCGTCTATATTTATAAGAACAAATGAGACCGGTCAGACTGTGGCAGCTACCACGGGATCTTGCTGCTGTCCATAGCTGGTAAGATTATCGCCCGAGTCTTCCTAAACTTCCTCCCAGAATCTGAGTGTGGCTTTAGACCATCACGTGGCACCACTGACATGATCTTTGCTGCCTGCCAGATACAGGAAAAGTGCAGAGAACAGCGTTGTGACCTGTACAGTCGTGGTCAAAAGTCTTGAACACTTAGCACTTTCTGGCATCTACTTCTGAGTTATACATATATGATTGGGATATACTAATAACACTACTTGGCATCACATATTATGCCTGAACCACTAAATTGGATAAAACTCTCCTTATTACCTAAGATCTACGGGTACTTACATGCCAAATACTGTCAAGTGTTCAAGACTTTTGACCCCGACTGTACATGGCCTTCATCGACCTAACCAAGGCCTTCGACTTGGTCAACAGGGAAGCCCTCTGGCGGACCCTCAGCCGGTTTGGCTGTCCACCAAAATTCATCGCCATTGTGAGGCAACTCCATGATGGCATGAACGGAAGTGTCCTGCACAACGCCACCCGGTCTAAGTTCTTCCCCATCCAAACAGGGGTAAAACAAGGATGTGTACTGGCACCAACTGTCTTTTCCATTTTCCTGGCTGCCTTCCGTACTCATGCCAGCACCAATTTAGCCGCCGGAGTGGACATAGAGTACTGGATGAAGGATCTTTTCAAAATAAGATGACTCCAGACAGGAACAAAGTTGTCGGCAGCTTCCATTACTGAACTTCAGTATGCAGACAACCTCACCCTTGTCACCCACACTGAGAGCGACCTACAGGAGAACCTGAACACCAATGCAGATGTGTATGCACACTTCAGATTGAGGTGAATATGTGTATGCACACTTCGGCCTTGAGGTGAATTTGCGTAAGACTCAGATTCTCTTTCAGCCTGCCCTTGGCTCAGCCACACCTCCACCATCCATCTAGCTTAATGGTACTACCCTCTCTAATGTTACCCACTTTCAGTGCCTCGGCTCCCACCTGTCCACCACCGCGGACATTGATGAAGAGATTCTTCTTGATGTAGCAGACAGTTGACTCCTTGATGCCATACTCATAGCCACACACAGCCAAACTCTGGCCACTCCTAGGTTTGTCCAGCAGTTGTTTATTCTCCACAAGGTTCATGACCTTCTTTTCTCTATTCGCTTGTTTGAGCACCTTCCCGCAGCTGGATGAAGATGGTTGAAGGCATTTGGGAGCCATCATAAGTACAAGGAGCACATTTGTTAAGAGAGCAGAGTAGCACACGCATGAAACGGACAAGTGTTTATCCCCGATTGAGGCGGAGTGGGCGAGTGGCCCAGCTGCCATGGACAACAGAGACAACTTGCAGAACACCACCAAAGAAATTTCTATATCTACTTTGTTGACCTTTAAAATTGTTTTGTTATGTAAAACACAATAAACTTATTGAAGTATTTGATAAAAATAGACATTAATGAAGGAAATATTAAAATTAAAAAAAAAATCCTTTACCGAGAACAGGAGGCTGCAGTGTTAGTAAATAATGAACTTACTTATTGGTTCACAGTTACATAGGGAGTAAGACAAGGCTGTGTTCTAACGTTAATATTGTATAATATATATTCATAATACTTAATGATAAGTTATAAGTGATAATGAAGGATTAAAAGTTAATGATAAAGTAATGTAATATACGCAACGTAGATAGTAAAACCTCGATTAACCGCCCACATATGGGGGGAAGGGGCCGACGGATAATCCGAAAGGTCGGTTAATACAGTAAAACCTCGATTAACTGACTTTCGGATTAACCGTCAATCCCGAACCCCCCCCCCCAAAAAAAATGTTGTTTTTCTTTTTACGGGGATTAGCCCACCCGGGTACAGGTCACTGACCCACATCGGGACCTGGGGGGCGATAATGTAATAATATTAATAATGCTAATGCTAATAATAATAATAATAGTAATAAAGAACCATAAAGAAATGCTTTTAATGAAAAAAATCAAGAGTGAGAAACAATGTACCTGTATGTAAGTTGTGTTGTCAATAGTAAGAGAAACAATTGAGACCCTGCAATTGTGTGTAAATGAGGCAGAAAGTCAAATCAGCAACCTGGGACTTGGTCACAATTTTTGTGATGACATTATGTTCTTTGACTTTTCCATTTTTTATTCACGGTTTCTGTGCTGGTTCATATTTGTTTACTAAAGTGGTTAATGTTTTAAAGCAAATTGTATTGAAATATGAATGGAAAATGCACAAAAATGAATAGAGGGACTTGAATGAAGTACAGTGGTCCCTCGGTTAACGAACGCCTCGGTTAACGAACTGCCTCCCATAAGATTCTTAAATTCGGTTAACGAACAAAAATTCGGTTAACGAATTTCTTATGAACCGACCTCAACATGTTTTCGCTTGCACTGGCCGGTCAACCAGCTTTAGTATTAGTCCGCCAATACATTAATCGGTTCTAGGACTTAAATTCCTTACTATTTTAGTAAATATCAAGAAGTTTATACTACAGTTTAAACCCCGCCTAACGCAGTTTCACTTAACGCGTTTTCGCATATACGCGGTGCCTTGCCAAAGCTGAACTTTCACTTAACGCGGATTTTTTCCACATATACGCGGTGAGTGTCCGAGACGCTATTTTTAGATTTGCCCCACCCGCCACCCTGCCTGACTGCCTGTTTTAGCTCATAAAATTCATACAAATTACCAGGCCAGAATATAATTTACATTGCTGGAATTCTTATAATTTGGTGATCATTTTGAATATAAACATCATATATTTTGCTTTAAACTTACAATTTTTAGATAAAAATTTTTCTCTAGGTAACTATGGTATCTTTTGTGCAAAATATATGACATTTATATTCAAAATATTCCTGGTCTTACAAGGAATCCAGCAATGTCAATTATATTATCCTAACTTTAGTTTGAGGTATTATTTATTAAAATTTAGTGGTTATCCCACACATCTCCTTGGGACGGTTGGTGGGGGGTGGGGGGAGGGAGGGACCGACCGACCATCTGTTACCCTGTGAAGAATTATTATTTTTTTTTATTAACTGAAGATATTTGTTTTAGCTCATAAAATTCATACAAATTACCCGGTCAGAATATAATTTACATTGCTGGAATTCTTATAATTTGGTGATCATTTTGAATATAAACATCATAGATTTTGCTTTAAACTTACAATTTTTAGATAAAAATTTTTCTCTAGGTAACTATGGTATCTTTTGTGCAAAATATATGACATTTATATTCAAAATATTCCTGGTCTTACAAGGAATCCAGCAATGTCAATTATATTATCCTAACTTTAATCTGAGGTATTATTTAATACTAAATGTTAAAAACTCTGGAAGGGAGGATTGGTGGGGGGTGGGGGGGAGGGTTGGGACTGACCGCGCGGTTGGAAGAGGGGGGGAGGCAAGGTGGGGTACTTTGATTGACAGATAGTGTCGTGAAGATTATTTTTTTTTTATTAACTGAAGATATTTGTTTTAGCTCATAAAATTCATACAAATTACCCGGTCAGAATATAATTTACATTGCTGGAATTCTTATAATTTGGTGATCATTTTGAATATAAACATCATATATTTTGCTTTAAACTTACAATTTTTAGATAAAAATTTTTCTCTAGGTAACTATGTTATCTTTTGTGCAAAATATATGACATTTATATTCAAAATATTCCTGGTCTTACAAGGAATCCAGCAATGTCAATTATATTTTCCTAACTTTAGTTTGAGGTTATCCCACACATCTCCTTGGGACGGTTGGTGGGGGGTGGGGGGGGGAGGGAGGGACCGACCGACCATCTGTTAGCCGGCTGTGTAGTGTGAGAGGGGGAGGGAGTTGAGTCCATTATTTGAATGGACATTAACTTGGCGACTGTATTTCTCTATTTCTCTTAAGTATTAATTGTGTGCATGTACCATCATAAAATTAAGATGTTATTTTTACTACAACATAGGTATGTGCCTTCAAAAAGTGGAGTTTGGGGGTCGGGCCGGTTTCTATTGGAATTAATCCCATATGTTCTGTTGTTCACTTAACGCGGGACCCTCTGGGTTCAATTGACCGCGTTAAGTGGGGTACAACTGTATTCAATAATTTTAAAAGTTTAATATTCAATTTTTTAGTCATTTTAACAATTATTAAACATAATTGAAGGTAAAGTGACTAGTTTAATGTGCGGCATCCAGCCTCTTAACACAGCAAACAGGCGTTAGTCTCTCTCTGTTTTCACTGGAGGTAACATCTTGCTTGAGACTCTCTTCAACTATATGCTTTTTTTCTGTGTTTCCAAGCAAATTATTGGTCATTTTGAAATATATTTTACATATTGACAATATATAATGCAGTGCAGTGTTGATTTAAAGAAAATAATCTTGAAATACACCAAGAGAACTAAAATTTTATGGGTGAAATGGTGCCATGGGGTGACTTCTCTTCCACCCCAATGCCTTCTCTTCTTCCTTCTCCTCCACCCTCATTCTAATTCCCATCATCATCATCATCATCCAGGAGCCTTCTACATACACACCTCAAAGTAAGTGAACTTTTCTACCATTTTTGTTGAATTTAGGCAATTTTCGGTGAGCTGGAACCAATTACCCATAAACCCATTGAAACAATGGTTTCGGTTAACAAATTTATCGGTAAACGAACAACCTGCTGGAACGGATTGTGTTCGCTAACCGAGGGACCACTGTAGGTTAGGAAAAGGTACTTTGAAAATGTATGTTTTATTTCCGTAGACTTTATGTACTATTAACCGATCTTTTCGATTATCCGTCGGCCCCTTCCCCCCATATGTTGTCGGTTAATCGAGGTTTTACTGTAGTAAATAAAGTCAATGAACATATGGCATCACGAAAATTGTGATCAAGTCCCAGGTTGCTGATCTGACTTTCTACCTCATTTACACACAATTGCAGGGCCTCAATTATTTCTCTTACTATTGACAGCACAATATACATATAGGTATATTGTTTCTCACTCTTGATTTTTTTTTCATTTTTGCATTTCTTTATTATTATTATTATTATTATTATTATTATTATTATTATTATTATATTATTATTATTATTATTATTATTATTATTATTATTATTATTATTATTATTGCCCCCCAGGCCCCGATGTGGGTCAGTGACCTGTGCCTGGGTGGGCTAATCTCCATAATTAAATTTTTTTGGGGGGGGGGGATCAGGGATCGGCGTTTAACCCAAAAGTCGGTTAATCGAGGGTCGGTTAATCGAGGTTTTACTGTAATACTGCTATTACCATGAATACGGTAGTGTACAGTAGAGGTGTTACAAAAACTGGTCAACAAATTGGTGGAAAAAGGTGGAGAGTATGAGTTAAGAGTTAATGCTGTAAAGACGAAAGTAATGGTTGTTTCAAAATTGTAAATAAATCCCAAAATAAAAAAAATATGGTAGGTAACAAGAAATTTAAACATGTGAGAAATTTTGTATGATCGGGAAATAACATTAGCTGTGATGGTAGATGTGCGAAAGAAATCATAACCAGAAAAGATTAAGCAAAAACTGCATTTAATAATCTAAAGGACCTAATGAAAAGGGACATTAACTTCAATTTGAAAAAGGGCAAGGACTGTTGTATGGAATAGGAAGTGTGGAGACTGGCAAGGACTGTTGTATGGATAAGAAGAGTGGAGATGTTCAGCAGACACCATAAAGGGTTAAAGGCCATTGATATGTGTGTTATAGGCGAATGTTACATTGAAAGGAAAACAAATAAGAGGTACCCCTGTACTAAGGTCAGCAATAACATCAAGAGTAATACTTCAAAGGTACAGAAAAAGAAAAAAGAAATACTCTGGTTAAAATAAAAGAAATATTTATAGGCATTTATGGTTATGGGGACCAGGGGAAGGCAGAAACTGAGATGGATGAATGAAATTAAAAGCTGGGTCCCCAGAGATAAAATAATCATGGGGGGATTGGTAAAAACAGCCTGAAAACGTTAAGAGTGAAGGACTGTGGTTGCCAACCCTCAAGATATGAGGATGGTACTACTCTTGATTGATTGAGAACACCCGATGTAAGTATCTGATATAACAAAGATAATACTGACCTGCTTGCAGGGATAGAACAGAAGGAAAATATCCATGCTGTGCCTGGCAAAATTTAAAGGCTAAACATCATTACATTACAAGACTGAGAAAAGTACAAAAAATCCAGTGTTGTCTTCAAATACTTACCTACAAGTTCTGCATTTGTAGGCTACAAAATTATAATTTGAATGAAGACGAGGATCTTGCTGCACAAGATTTTGAAATTTTTCATCCATGTCTTTTTTGCCACCTACAATAATTGGAACTTTATTATTTTTGGTACATAAAATCAAAGTACTATAGTATTATGTTATGTTAAATAATTACAGGATGTTTACTAATGTTTCTGGACACATGTACAGTACAGTACTACAGTATATTGTACTTAAATTGAAATTAATCTAATACAGTACAGTCAACCCTCACTTTACGCGGTTAATGTAACCCACAGGGTACCCCACAGGGTACCACGGAAAGTGAGAAACGCGTAAAGTGAATAACATAACATATGGGATTAAATGAAATGGAGACCAGCTGACCCCCAAACTCCAATTTTTCCAACACAATACCTATCTTCTAGTAAAAATAACATCTTAATTTTATGATGGTACATGCACACAATTAATACTTAAGAGAAATAGAGAAATACAGTCGCCAAGTTAATGTCCATTCAAATAATGGACTCAACTCCCTCCCCCTCTCACACTACACTGCCGGCTCTTCCCTCTCAGAGAAATTTTTGGGGGAAAACCACTAAATTTTAACAAATAATACCTCAAACTAAAGTTAGGATAATACAATTGACATTGCTGGATTCCTTGTAAGACCAGGAATATTTTGAATATAAATGTCATATATTTTGCACAAAAGATAACATAGTTACCTAGAGAAAAATTTTTATCTAAAATTTGTATGTTTAATGCAAAATATATGATGTTTATATTCAAAATGATCAACAAATTATAAGAATTCCAGCAATGTAAATTATATTCTGACCGGGTAATTTGTATGAATTTTATGAGCTAAAACAAATATCTTCAGTTAATAAAAAAAAAATAATCTTCACGACACTATCTGTCAATCAAAGTACCCCACCTTGCCTCCCCCCCTCTTCCAACCGCGCGGTCAGAACCCTCCCCCCCACCCCCCACCAATCCTCCCTTCCAGGGTTTTTAACATTTAGTATTAAATAATACCTCAGATTAAAGTTAGGATAATATAATTGACATTGCTGGATTCCTTGTAAGACCAGGAATATTTTGAATATAAATGTCATATATTTTGCACAAAAGATAACATAGTTAATTTGAGAAAAATTTTTATCTAAAATTTGTATGTCTAATGCAAAAATATGATGTTTATATTCAAAATGATCATCAAATTATAAGAATTCCAGCAATGTAAATTATATTCAGACCGGATAATTTGTATGAATTTTATGAGCTAAAACAAATATCTTCAGTTAATAAAAAAAAATAATAATTCTTCACGGGGTAACAGATGGTCCGTCGGTCCCTCCCTCCCCCCCACCCCCCACCAACCGTCCCAAGGAGATGTGTGGGATAACCACTAAATTTTAATAAATAATACCTCAAACTAAAGTTAGGATAATATAATTGACATTGCTGGATTCCTTGTAAGACCAGGAATATTTTGAATATAAATGTCATATTTTGCACAAAAGATAAATATATGCTCTGGAGAAAAATTTCATTCAAAATTTGTATGTCTAATCCAAATATATGATGCTTTATATTCAAAATGATCACCAAATTAGAAGAATTCCAGCAATGTAAATTATATTCTCAGTCGGGTAATTTGTGGGCGAATTTTATGAGTCAAAACAGAATAGGAGGGTGGGGCAACGGCAATAGCTCAGCCGGACACTCACCAAGGTGATATGTTATGAAATTATTTACAGGTTAATCAAGATATGATAAACGCTGTTATGAAACCGCCGTTAGGCGGGTAATACTGTGTGTGTGTGTGTGTGTGTGTGTATATATATATATATATATATATATATATATATATATATATATATATATATATATATATATATATATATATATATATATATATATATATATATATATATATATATATATATATATATATATATATATATATATATATATATATCTGCTGTTTCCATTTTCCCGTGTGATTTTATCAAGATTTATCTTATCCACGTTTTCATTGTGGATTTACATGATAGATATATATATATATATATATATATATATATATATACACACACACACAGTAATACCCCGCTTAACGCGGTTTCGCTTAGGGCGTTTTACCGTATACGTGGTGCCTCGCCAGAGCCGAACTTTCACTTAACGCGGGTTTTTTCCACGTATAAGCGGTGAGTGTCCGGCTCGAGACGCTATATTTAGATTCGCCCCACCCGCCGGCTCCCACCTCCTCCCTCCTCCCTCCGCTTGGGCAAGCCACGCTGAAAGGTTGCGCAGTGCATGTCTCTGTTGCGTTATCACTGACGCCATATGCCGTATAGGACTGTGATTGGCCATGCATCCCTACGCCCCCTCTGCTGCTAGCTGTAATTGGCTTAAAGTATTATGACGTGTCCACCCGGGGGAGGGAGGGAGGGAGGAAAGACGACGCTTCACCTAGCCGCGGCAGTTTCATCCCTCCAGGCCGGTCCGTGTATACGTGAACCCATTGTTCTGTGAAATGGCTTCCGCCGGGCCACCACCGCCACCAAAGAGAGACCTTTCCTAACCTGGACCCAGCCACCCTAAACCCAAGAAGACACGCCGTGGTCTAAGCTACGAAGTGAAGTACCAGATCATTCAAGATTTGGAAAAAGGAACACGGCAAGTTGATCTCACGCGCCAGCATAGCGTCAACGAATCTACGATTCGCACTATCAAGAAGGATGCAGCCAAGATCAAAGAGCACATGAAAATCACAAAGTCTGCAGGTGCTTCAACGATCAGGTATTGCCAGAACAGGGTGCTGGCAAAAGTGGAAAATTTGCTGGCGAGTTATTTGATTCGTCAGGCGCGACGCAACATGGCGGTGGACACACGCTCAGTGCAGGAGTACGCACGTGAGCTATACGCAGCAGTGTCACGTAAGCTGGGAATTGCAGAGCGCAAACCCTTCAATGCTTCCTCTGGTTGGCTGCATAGGTTTAAGAAGAGGAACAAGATCACCAACATAAACATTGGTGGTGAGGAAGCGAGTGCTGACCGTGTGGCGGCTAGAGATTTTCCTCCGTTCTTACGTGAGATTATGGAGGAAGGACAGTACACCGACGACCAGGTGTTTAACATGGACGAATCTGGTCTTTTCTGGAAAAAACTACCGTCCAAGACCTTCGTTGTCCAGTCTGCCAGCAAGGTAAGGGGTCGGAAGTTGCAGAAGGAACGCATCACCGTCCTCTTTAACACCAATGCCTCCGGTACCTGTAAACCAAAGTTATCGGTGATTCACACAGCCCGCAAGCCGCACGCCTACAAGAATATGGACATGAACAAGCTTAATGTCCACTGGCTAACCGCACCTAAGGCGTGGATGTCCTCTTCTCTGTCCCTCTTCTGGTTTGATGACTGGTTTGTTCCCGACATGAAGAAATTCTGCGAGCAACAGAATGTTCCATTCAACATTTTGTTGCTCCTTGACAACGCACCTGGACACTCGACCCTACTTATGGATCGTCACCCCAACGTAAAAGTGGTCTTCCTTCCTCCCAACACTATGTCAGTAATCTAGCCCATGGACCAGGAGTTGATCTGCAATGTGAAAGCTGCGTACTCTGCAAAGAAGTTCAAGCTCCTGAACGAATCTACCAACACCAAGGATGAGTTGCGTAAGCTGGATGACACCGACAGCGAGAGTAAAAGCGACGAGGACAAGGAACAAGAGGTGGCGACTCAAGAAGTTCTCGTCAAACAGTTTTGGAAGAAGTTTAACGTCAAACAAGCTGTAGAATTCTTGGTGGAGGCATGGGATCAGCTGTCTATTGCTACGATTCGTCACGCATGGAGACATGTGTTGCATGGCATACCAGATGAGAGGAGGAGTCAACCTGTGACTGGTGAGGTTCAGACTGTTGCAGTAGCAGTAGACCTTGCCAGAGAAGCTGCGCACAATATTACAGCTGAAGGCTTCTCCGAGACCACCAATGAAGACATCCTGGAGGTGATCAGAGATCCTGAAGTGACTGCCGACGAGATGTTGGAAGATGAGCACGTCAGTGAAGAGGAAGAAGGTGCGTCATTCTCCGAAGAACACAAGTTAAGTCATAGTGATATTAAGGGTGCCATGGAGTGTGCAGAAAAAATGAAGTCCTTCCTTTCCCGCGACAATGACGATGACCGCTATGAAGTCTTCCATACCCGGCTGGTGCAGGCTACGGAGCCGTACATCACAGTGTATCAAGACAACATTAACACTAGCCGTCAAAAAAGCATTACCGAGTTCTTCGCCCGCAACCCACCACAGCCAGCCAGAGCCAGTGATAGTGAAAGTGACTTTGAGGGATTTGTCAGGGAAGCCCTGACAACTGTAAGTGACAGTGATGGTGATGCACCTAGTAATGGTGATTCACCTGAGGGCCAGTAATCTGCCCTCTGCCTCGGAACCAGCCTCCAAATATATATACAGAATTACCCCGCCTAACGCGGTTTCACTTAACGCGTTTTTTCATATACGCGGTGCCTCGCCAGAAGCGAACTTTCACTTAACACGGATTTTTTCCACATATACGCGGTGAGTGTCCGGCTCAAGACGCTATTTTTAGATTTGCCCCACGTGCCACCCGCCCGCCTGCCTGCCTGTGCTTCTCGCCTCTCCCTCCTCCTCCCTCCGCTTGGGCAAGCGGCGCGGTAAGGTTGCGCAGTGTGTGTCTTTGTTGCGTTATCACTGACGTCATATGACGTATCGGACTGCGATTGGCCATGCATCACTACCCCCCCCCCCTGCTGCTAGCTGTAATTGGTTGAAAGCATATGATTTACCACCCGGGCCGAGGGCGGGGAGGGAGGAGGAGGGAGGGAGGAGGAGGGAGAGAGAGAGGAAAGACTGAAGCCATGCAGTTTAATTCTTTTCAAGGCCACACCGTGTAAACGCGCATCCATTGTTCCGTAAAATGGCTTCCGCCGGACCACCACCGCCACCAGAGAGAGACCTTTCCTTACCTAGGCCAAGCGGCACTAAGCCAAAGAAGACACGACGTTCCTTAAGCTACGAGGTGAAGTACCAAATTGTTCAAGATTTGGAGAAAGGAACACGGCAAATTGATCTCGCGCACCAGCATGGCGTCAACGAATCTACGATTCGCAGGATCAAGAAGGATGCAGCCAAGATCAAAGAGCACATGAAAATCACAAAGTCTACAGGTGCTTCATCTATCAGGTATTGCCAGAAGAGGGTGCTGGCAAAAGTGGAAAATTTGCTGGTGAATTATTTGATTGTCAGGCGCGACGCAACATGGCGGTGGACACGCGCTCAGTGCAGGAGTACGCACGTGAGCTATACGCTGCAGTGTCACGTAAGCTGGGAATTGCAGAGCCCAAACCCTTCAATGCTTCCTCTGGTTGGCTGCATAGGTTTAAGAAGAGGAACAAGATCACCAACATCAACATTGGTGGTGAGGAAGCGAGTGCTGACCGTGTGGCGGCTAGAGATTTTCCTCCGTTCTTACGTGAGATTATGGAGGAAGGACAGTACACCGACGACCAGGTGTTTAACATGGACGAATCTGGTCTTTTCTGGAAAAAGCTACCGTCCAAGACCTTCGTTGTAAAGAATGCCAGCAAGATTCGGGGCCGGAAGATGCAGAAGGAACACATCACCGTCCTGTTTACCACCAATGCCTCCGGTACCTGTAAACCAAAGTTATCGGTGATTCACAAAGCCCGCAAGCCGCACGCCTACAAGAATATGGACATGAACAAGCTTAATGTCCACTGGCTAACTGCACGTAAGGCGTGGATGTCCTCTTCTCTGTCCCTCTTCTGGTTTGACAACTTTTTTGTTCCTGACG
>NW_024716105.1:0-3483 GCF_018991925.1 Homarus americanus | reverse complement strand
GTAGGTCCGGGCTTACAAGTACCCCTAGGTCTCTTTCACAAGTCGACTTCTCTAGGTTGATGTTGTTAAGGCTGTATACATTATAAGTATTTGTTCTTCCAATATTTAGTACGCTGCACTTGCTGGTGTTGAATTTCATTTGCCATTTTTCAGACCACCCCTGCAGTTTATTTAGATCCTCCTGTAGATTTCAGATTTGCCCCCGAGGGGGCTAGTTTATTGGGCATCCCCTTACATCCTGTGAAAGGTGAAGCGCAGAAGCGTTTACAGCGCCCAACAGGGAAGTATGAAAAGTTCATACTTGCCTTTATGACTCGTACATTAAGGGCGTAAAAGCCTGAAGGGTCATACGTTCTGTCAAGTTACATAAAGTGAGAGAATGATGAGTGTGTGGGGGGAAAGTTCCCGGTACATTTTATCTGTTTATGGCAAAGTGTGGCAGGTCCCTAATAATGTCAAATGCCACGCCTGTAACTAGGAGGAGGGATAAATCCTCCTGTAGTGCATTTGCATCCTGCCCTGAATTAATTTGCCGCCCTATTTTGGTGTCATCCGCAAACTTGCTTATGTCACTGCTGATCCCAGTATCTAAATTGTTCATGTAGATTATGAACAAGAGTGGGCCTAGTACTGACCCCTGGGGAACCCCACTGGTTACACGGACCCACTCAGATTTAACACCATCTACGCTGACCCTCTGCGTTCTATCGGTGAGCCATGATTTTATCCTAAAATCCTTCTCGATACTATGAGCCTTAATTTTTCTTAGAAGCTTCCTTGATGCGGCATCGTCAAAATGCTTTGCTAAAGTTCAATAAATAACACGTAATTTTTGTCATTAATACTACCTCGAAGACTTCTCCTTAAAAAAGTTAGCAGATTTGTTAGACAAGATTTTCCTTTTGTAAACCCATGTTGAGAGTCGTAGATTAATTTGCTTTTTCTAGATGCGATCGATGCTATCTGCCATAATTGATTCAAGAAATTTCAATTACCGACGTCAAACTGACGGCCGGTAAATTTCACGCTGATGCTCTGTCTCCTTTTTGAATATGGCACACATTTGCCTGTTTCCACAAGTCTGGCACAACTCCAGTGTCTAATGATTTGTAAATAGTTTACGAGGGGTCCGGCTAATCTGTTCCCTACACTCTTTCAAGACTCCAGGGAAAATTTCATCCGGCCCTGGGGATTTTGTTTTCTTTAGTTTATTTATCTTCTTAAGAACATCCTCTTTTCTGATAGTGATATTCTTTAATTTCTCTTCTTCCTTTCCCTTAAATATCAGTTCCACCTCTGGAATTTCATTGCAAATTTCTTCTGTGAAAACTGATAAGAAGTAGCTGTTCAATGCTTTGCTTATTTCTTCACTGCCATTTATCAATTCTCCCCTCCCTGACTTTAAATTTAAAGGCCCAACTTTGTCCTTGACCTTTGTCCTATATACCTGGAAAAATCCCTTGGGATTCGCCTTGGATTCTCTTGCTATTCTGATTTCATAGTCTCTCTTTGCTTTCCTTACATTTTTCTTAACATTCCTAGATAGTTCATTATACCTATTTCTGAGCTGCTCCTCCCCTCCTTTTAATTTCTTATAAATTCCTTTCTTTATTCCTATGTCATGTTTAAGTTTTCTGGTCATCCACCTTGGCTCATTCTTATTTGACCTAATTTTTTTTCAGCGGTATATTTTGTTCTTTTGTGCTTTTATGTAGTATACTAGTGAATATATTTATAGTCATGATCAATTGTTAGTTATCTACACCCTACCCCTTCCTGCACACTGGGACTGACGTGACTGTTGCCAGGTGACCTCACCTAGGTACCTTCTTAACCCCTGATAATCCGCCAACCGAAAGTTTGGGACTCTGACCATATTGTCATTGTTTTTCTTTTCCCAATTTAGGGTGAACCTGATTTCTCTGTGATCACTGTTACCTAGTTCTTCCCCTACTGTGATATCTCTGATAATATTTTCTTTATTTGTTAATAGTAGGTCTAATATATTGTCACCTCTAGTAGGTTCTGTAATTAGTTATTTTAAAAAATTGTCCTGTACTGCGTCTAGGAAGTCTTCAGATTCATAGTCACCTATAATGTTGTCCCAGTCAATATTTCTGAAGTTGAAATCCCCCATAATGCATAGGTTGATATATTTTGCTACCCTACTCATTTCCTGCCATATGGGCTGAGCTGTTTCTTTGATTTACATTAGCTTGCCTATCACCTTATTCAGGAATACAGGTCCAAATAGAGAATTTATTATATTAGTAATCACAGTCAAAAGTAATCATCCATTCCACCTAGTCCCTGCTCCTGGCCAGGTCCTTTCTGTTGGGGGGGGGGTGGTATGCAATGCAAATAGTTCAACAGAGAGGGAGGGGATTGAGTAAAGTGGGGAAAATCATGAAAGAAGGAAGGGATGGATGGATGTAAGTTTGTTCACTGTATTATCTTAGGTTTACATGCTTGAAAGTAATAGATGAAGACCCTTATTTTATGATTATTATAATACTGTATGTCATCCATTTCTTTATTTATAATTTTTTTGAGGTTGTGGTTCTGGTTTTAAACAAAGGTAATTACGTATTTATAATAAAGTTGATATGACAAAAAAATTTGATTATGAGGGTGGAAATCACATTTATTTTTAATACAATGATTTCCAAGTATTTTTTTTTTTTTTTTTTTACACGGAATTAGCCCACCCGGGCACAGGTCAAACAACCCACAACAGGGCCTGGGGGGGGAAGAACAAAGAAATTGAAAATGGAGAACAAAAACGTTATACAGTGACCCCTCGTTTAACGAACACCTCGGTTAACGTGATTTCGATTAACGAACTGCCTTCCATAAGGATCTTCAATTCGGTTAACGAAAAAAATTCGGTTAACGAAGTTCTT
This sequence comes from Homarus americanus, assembly GCF_018991925.1. NCBI lineage: Eukaryota > Metazoa > Arthropoda > Malacostraca > Decapoda > Nephropidae > Homarus > Homarus americanus. Next base: position 580 of record NW_024716105.1, on the reverse strand, counting down.
ACGAACCGACCTCAACATGTTTTCGCTTGCACTGACCGGGCAACCAGCTTTAGTATCAGTCCGCCAATACATTAGTCGGTTCTAGGGCTTAAATTCCTTACTATTTTAGTAAATATCAAGAAGTTTATACTATTCAATAATTTTAAAAGTTTAATATTAACTTTTTTAGTCATTTTAACAATTATTGAACATAATTGAAGGTAAAGAAACTAGTTTCTGGCGTGCCATCCAGCCTGTTAACACACCAGACAGGCGTTAGTCTCTCTGTTTTCACTGGAGGTAACATCTTGCTTGAGACTCTCTTCAACTAAACGCTTTTTTTCTGTGTTTCCAAGCAAATTATTGGTCATTTTGAAATATATTTTACATATTGACAATATATAATGCAGTGCAGTGTTGATTTAAAGAAAATAATCTTGAATTACACCAAGAGAGCTAAAATTTTATGGGTGAAATGGCGCCATGGGGTGACTTCTCTTCCACCCCAATGCCTTCTCTTTTTCCTTCTCCTCCACCCTCATTCTAAATCCCATCATCATCATCATCATACAGGAGCCTTCTACATACACACCTCAAAGTA
>NW_024716104.1:0-10938 GCF_018991925.1 Homarus americanus | reverse complement strand
TGTCTCTTGGACTCCGGAATATCTTGGCTAGAAATCATGAGAGCCCCTATACTGCCAGTCTTCTCTCTCTGTGCTTTGACAAATGTCAGTTCGATCACAGGAATCTTCAGTTCACGCTTGCAAATACAGGAGATGTGGGCCTCGGATTTACAGTCACGATCGCATCCAAACTCAGGACAGAGAACAATTGGGCACTTGCAAGTAATTATGTCAAATAACTGGTCCAGTTGCTTGGCAAAGCTGTCCTTAACTGCAAGTTTTCCTCTCCCAAGAGAGATATCTCTTGCCTTTTCCCAAACTGGCTAGCAGTCTTTCACTAATCTTCTTCTGGCTTGTTATGACTAAAGTCTCCTGAATATGATATGGTCTCCCCTCTGAACTGCTCTCCAACGTCACTTCCTTAGCTAATAATTTGGCGAACTGGCAACCACAGTCCAATCAGTCGCTGAAAGGTACTAATTGAGGGATATCAACTCTTCATCAGCTGTGTTCACATGAAAGCGGAGGGGGCGTTGTCCTCTTCTGTTAAGATGAATAAGGCCTGTCACTTCTGGATGTTTTAGTCACAGCTGATGTGGAGGCATTGTATTAGCCCCTTAGTTCTTATATAAATGTCAGAGCAGTACATTGGGTTTATATAATGATATCACCCCCTGTAACTTTACACTGGCTACGAGGTGACATGGTCACATCACGTGATGTGTAAGTTCCTTGAGGAGCGGCCCTAAAGACTGTTACGTCAGCATATAAAAGCAGGCTTCTTTGGCATTGTCACTCAACCCCTCACACCAACAGGACGTATTTTGGAAGTGCTATTTCATCTAGCCTCCGTCCTCATTTTAACACTCATAGCTACAGTGATTAAGTTACGTTGATATACACTTGGAACTGTATGTAATATATTTTCTTAATAAAAATAGAAAGAACCGTTGGGTTTCGGTACTCAAACCCTATATACTTTTACATGTTCCAGCCCCATTAGCCCAGCAAGAATCAACGGTTAAAGGACCAGTTCAGCATTATGGGTACGTGTTATGCCATGTGCCTACCTGTGACACACTGCTTCTATCATATTCTGTGTGGCATACTATCCACTCACTCACCCACCAGAGACACTCTTATCAATCGCCTCATTACCACCTCAGACCACCTCAGAGTTAGGTACCCATGTGCCAAGCAAGTACTATGCAGGGATTATAAGGAATTGAACCCACTGATATCCAGGAGCAGCTGCTACTATCACAAGTTGTGAACTTTCCTATACACACACACACACACACTCAAAATACCCTTGACCTCATCTTAACTGACTTAGTGGACCAGGACCAACCACATCAACCAATGCCTCCTATCAGGTGTAGCACGCACCTATTAGTGTTCTGGTCTCCAGCTCCCACTACCAGTCAAGTGCAAAGACCCTACATCAATATCTACAGGCTGATTACTGACTCTGCAGATCGTCTGTTTGTGTAGTGGGTAGTTCACCATCCTTGGACTGAATTACCTAGTGTGGATGACGTGGACACCAAATGGATAAATTATTCCAACACCACAACACCAATTCTTCCCGAGAAGTCCATCAGGTCACACCCACCTAACCTGCCCTGGATCACACCTTGGATCAAAAGACTTACGCAACAGAGTGAGAGCGTCTTTTATTTCAATGACCACAACCACTACAGGTATAAGGAGTGGGACTTGCCGGGAGACCATCCCACTGAAAAGTATTTCTTGTAGTTATTAGGAGTCCCGTTGTGAACAACAAGATGTCGGACTGTCGTCAGTTGATGTCTACCATGGTTTCGCTTCTTCAATAAATGTGGGATGAGTTATACACAAAGTTTGTATGTATGTATTTACAGTGTATTATATTTTATATACAACTGTACAGAGAAGGCTGGCCCGGTGATCTAGGACTGGGGTGGTCTCAGTGTTAGATGTTTTAGAACTGAGGAGATCTCAGTGGTAGATCTGCACTCTATGGGGTCCAGCAATAGACCAAAATCAGGCCCCGCGGGCGGCAACGCCCGGGGAGTAATTCACACAAGCCCCTCCAGCCTGATTCATGAGTCAACCTTCTAGAAGGTTCTCCTAGGGGAGAAATCCCGCAATGCGCCACCTCCTTGGAAAGAACTATCGTCAACAAGTCAGCAGTGTTGTGGTTACGTTTTATGAATATCCGGTAAGAAATTATCTCGTTGACCCATGATACATTCTTAACTGACGGTGTCACACTCTATATATGCTAAATACATAACAACATCAAATACTTGGGAATTGCAAGTGTGAAGCAAAGTATATAATTACCAATTATGAGCAATCAAATAAATTTTTCAAGAACTCCCTACTTTCTCAGAGGGGGTTGCTTCATACTGCAGAATATCTTGCAGTCATAACAGTCAGCCAGTCAGCGGGACTAAAAGTTTGGCTGCTATGTATACGCTAAGTGCTCGCCCCTGTGAACAACCTCTAACCTTTGCAGGTCAATGAATAATAAATGTTCATAATTATACATCCATGGGTTACACTGGTTGTTCACAGCCAAGTCATCCGTGAAATAACACTGCAAAGAAGTTTCACTACCCATCCAAGTTGCAACACCTGAAGCAGACCAACATCAGTCAGTGGTATGATACAGAATTCTGTGGACTAACAATAAGATACACCCCTCCCCTTCCGTAGCCATCTCACCAACGGTGATGCAGCTGAGTAATCAAACAACCATTCTGCAACAATATGCCAGACTCTTCCCCAGCTTGACACAACCAGTCTCCCTGCTTACCTACTAGCCCCCTTTCCCAATTACTTTGTAGACAAATTTGAAGTAGCAAACCATATGGACAAACTGAAGTTAAAGCGCTGCACCACACCCATTAACTCACCAATGACACTCTACAAGAGTTCTCCCTGGAACTAACTTAACTCCTCTGCTTCATCATCAATGCTTCCCTAAACCAACCATGATGCCCAGTTAACTGGAAGACCTCATATGTCTCACTAGTACACAAAGCAACCAGCCCACAATCCTTAAATGAGCTATGACCCATTGCCATCACCCCAATTCCCAGCCTAATCTGTGAAAGTTGTGTTTGACTTGGCTTATACTGATATTGAAGGCGCCATAGATCCTAAGCAATTTGACAATATGAAAACTTCCTCCAACACTCACTGTCTTGTCAGTTTTCTCGACTACATATGCCGCCATCTGGAAAAACGAAAGATTTCTGTGGCTGTGGCTTTCATTGACTTCACCAAAACATTTGATCTAGTCGACAACAATTTAATCATCAACAAAGCTATCGACCTCGGGTTTCGAAGAAATTTTATCCCGTGGCTTACAGACTTCCATAGTGACCGACGCCAATCCATACGCTTCTGAGGGGCTGTCTCTACTTTTCAATCACTCACCTGAGGCATCCCCCAAGCACCAAGATAGGACTGCTCTGCTTCCTTATGCTTACCAATGATGCCCTAAGAAAAACCTCTGCTCGCTGGAAATATGTCAATGACTCCACCATCGGGATTAGTATCTTGTCTTCCAACTGTACCAACCTCCAAGATTTATTAATCAGTCTCCAAAATTGGGCCACCAGCAACCACGTCATCATCAACCATACCAACACCATGGTTATGTAGCTCAACCTCTCCTCCGATGTTGTCCGACCTCTCTCCTTTTCTTGGGGCCCCAACACACTACAGGTTGTGGACTCCACTAAACTTCTCGGCGTCACTATAGGTAACAAACTAAATTGGAAAACACACGTCAGTACATTTGTCAAATCCTCCAGTTTCGACTCAATCCCCTTGGAGTTCCTGTGCCCAAGCTCCTTAGTGTTTAGTCAATATTCATACTTCCCAAGCTCACCTATGCATCCCCTGCCTGGTGTTTCTCCCTAAGTGCCACACAATGTAAAAACCAAGAAAAAGTGCAAAAGTGGTGCATGCAAGATTGTTCTCTCCTCTTCCTACACCACATATCAAGAAAAGCTCAACACACTGACCCTCTCGGTTCTCTCTGACCATCACTGTGACCTCATCTGCAGATTTGATGAGGAGCTTCTGCACCATTCTCGACACCAGCTCCTAATTACATCCGAGATCCCTCGTCCGCGGATTGCTGTTCGACACTTCACCCGCATCCAGCCCATACGAGCACGTACTGACTGCGAGAAGAACAACCCAGTCCCAACCATTGTAAAAATTATCAACAACTCGTAATCAGCCAGTGTATTCACTCCCAGTCAGTCTTGCCTTTTTGCACTGTCACTATGCTGAAACGTCCTGTAGTATAACTTTCTCGCCACCAAGTTATTATATATCATATTTGTACCACTTATGTTACTTTTAAATTATTTGTTAATCAAGTGACCCATTCCCCAATTGTGTAATTGAAGATTTTCAACCTTCCGTCTGCCATGCTCTTTCAATAAACCGTTTATTATTATTATTGTTATTATTATTATTATTATTAGTAGTAGTAGTAGTAGTAGTAGTAGAAGTAGTATTAGTTCCCCAGGATAAGAATCGAGGATGTAGGCCTATAGGGGGTGGGGGAAGTGCTGAGGCGGATCATTGGAAAATGCAGACTGCAGGTGATAAAGGATGATGTCAGGGCAGCAGCAGGGAACCTGCAAGTTTGTGCTGGCCACCAGGCTGGAGGGTAAGCTGCCATTCACGCCATGAGAACGATATTTGAGCAGCGCGATTGTGAGGCCGTTCTCCTGATGGACGCTTCAAACGCATTCAACATAATTAACCGCAAGGCCGCACTGCACAACATTAAGATCAAGTGTCCAAGCTTTGCAATGTATGTTGAAAACTCCTATAGGATTTCATCAGACCTTTATATAGTAAACAACAAGGCTCTAAGAGGTGATACCATCATACAGTCAACCGAGAGAACAATGCAGGGGGACCCTGTTGCAATGGCAATGTACGCAATAGGCCTATCAGTGCTCCAATACACAATAAATTTGAAACAACTGGGGTCAAGCAAGTGGCGTACGCTGATGACCTTACAGGAGCAGGAAAAGTGGAGGACATCAAAAAGTGGTGGGACTTGTTAACATCACGAGGCCCACAAATAGGGTACCAACCAAACGCCAGCATGTCCTTCCTCATTGTGAAGCCAGAATATTATGAGCGGGCAATGGAGGTGTTCGGTGGAAGTGAGGTCAAAATAACTAAGGATGGCCAAAGACACCTAGCCACATGCGGCTTTTGCGGCATTCACCCATGGAGTCAAGCATCACTGGAACTACCTGATGCGCACTATCCCTGATATCGGACCCCTCCTCCACCCTCTGAAAGAAGCTCTCAAGGGTCGATTTCACTCCAAAATTAGTGAAACACCCTCATTTAACCCCAGCAGAAGGATCACACCTTGCACTACCACCGAAATTGGGAGGAATGGGATTGACCAATCCAGAGGAGATTGCTGCCACCGAACATCAAAACTCAGTTAAGCTCACGGCAGCCCTCACTGACCACATAATAGCTCAGAACGCAACAGGGGAGGTGGATACCAGTGAAGTAAACAAGATTCGAAGGTCCATGACGACAGAACTACACCACGGCCAAGGTGATAAGTTGCAGCAACAGTTGCTGCAAGTACCAGAGCATTTGAAGAAAAAAAAGTAGCTATAGCGCAGGAGGTGGGCGCCTCGAACTGGTTAACTAAGTTACCAATAAGGGCAAATGGCTTCAGTCTCAATAAACAAGAATTTCCAGATGCCATTGCTCTAAGGTACGGTAGGCCAGTAGAAGGTTTGCCCTCCCAATGCATGTGTGGCTCTTCCTATGACGTCGATCACGCCATGCTGTGCAAGAAAGGGGGCTTCATATACATGAGGCATGACGAAGTAAGGGATCTCACAGCAAATATCTTGTTGGAAATCTGTCGTGATGTCGGGGAAGAACCGACCCTCCTTCCATTGGACGGTGAGAATTTCCAACATAGACTTCAAACACATCCAACGAAGCCCGTGTTGACGTCAGTGCTCGAGGATTCTGGACGCTGGGACAGCAAGCCTTCTTCGACATCAGGATTTTTTATCCCATGTCCGCATGTCACCGTACCTTAGCTGTCGATGCTCCACACAGAAGGAACGAGAACGACAATATAAGAGCATACTAGGAGAGAATACAGAACGTTGATCAAGGCAGCTTCATTCCTCTTGTGTTCACAACCTCTGGTGGGATGGGACCAAGTGCAAGATGTTTCTACACCAGACTCTCGGAGGTGCTATCCGAGCAGAAGCAGCAGCCCAGAAGTCCTTCTCTCTCCTTAGGTCGGCTTTGCTCTGCTTTAGGGGAACGAGAGCATCAGCCCCAAAGCCGACAACAGTTGCAGATATTGACTATGAGGCAACAGTCACTGAATGCCACATAGATCTGTTGCTCAACAAACTCAACACAGCTACTTATGTATTATTATATTAATTTTAAGGTAGTAAAATGGCGGCGAAGGTATGGTTATAAGGGGAGGATGGAGGCCTAAAAAAAAAAAAAAGTAGTAGTAGTAGTAGTAGTAGTAGTAGTAGTAGTAGTAGTAGTAGTAGTAGTATTTCACACACACACACACACTCACATACATAGGTTTACATAGTATCGTGCAACTTTTTAGCCTTTGGCATGACCCCTTGATGACGTTTGTATTAATTCTTCCACTGAAAATTAGATCAGAATTTTAGTCAAATAATGTACTGGAAAAATTGACCTTGTACTCTTACATGTGATCACCGAAATGAAACACGAAACGTGTACTATGGTGTCAGGTGTATTATGTTATTAGAGTGTGTCATACGGAGGCGAATTTTTTTTGGGGGGTTTGAAAAATCGGCCCATGGTATTAATGATGTAGTTCTATGTGCAGAATCATGTGATATCTTCAGATTTGAAAAGTTTTCATTTTTTGCTAGGTAAATTTTAACTTGAAATCTTATGAAAATTCAGTATTCCCACCCTTTTATCAACACCACTAAATAGCTTATTTAAAGTAAAGTAAATGTATCAGGTTAATTTATTCGGAGGAAAATGATCCAGAACAGTGAAACGAATGATATTGACACATTTATTAAATTTAATATTCCTTTAGAAAACAAAATCATCAAATACAAAAACCGGTTTTACTACTACGACCCGGTGTTGCTGCACACCATAGAGAACATGTCTTTCTTGCTTCTGTTTCTACTCATCACTTCCCTGCTGACCACCTGAGCTCGGATGTAGCCTTCCCTCCTCTCCTGGCTGTACACGTGACTGCTGGCCTCGCTCACTTGCTGTACACAACCCTCTATACTCTGGGTGTGCGAGGGCCAGGCAGGGACATGCATGGGGTTGTCCAAGAAAGCTCTGACTTGAACATTGGTGAGGCTACAGGTAAGAGGGGGCTCACTGCCAGCCTGGATGTTATCCAGATCTATGAGATCAGTGAGGGTCTTGGCACCTAGATTGACTTCAGGAGTCTTCCTGACCCTGAAGTAATCGTCACCAACTGATTCGTCATGCCCAGATCCTCTCATAAGTCTCATATCCAAGATCTTTTTGACTGCCACTCTTCTCTCCTCCTCATCCTTACTGCAGAGCATTGTCTGCAGAACTTCCTCGGGATGAGCATACCAGGAAGATCTCCTCACAGTCTGCTCCACAATCTGAACAACCTTCCTTGGCTGACTCCTCAGGACCTCAAGCTGGAAGAGAACATGCCTCGGACCTTCGAAGAACGATGACTTGACCTTGGTGTTGAACCAATTTGGCAAGTAGACACTCACGATGAATTGGACAATAAGTCTCAGGTTGTGAAGCTGGTTCCCTTTCAGTTTATGATGAGCGACCCAAATTCTGCAGAACCTGAGAGCCGTTGTGAGCCACCTAGAATGTGAGACTGGACCTATCTGCAGGTAAGCAAATCTATCAGGCATGACCCCAGTTTTGATGGCACTGCAAGCTCAACGAGTGGAGGGCCAACTGTGATTTTTTCAAAGCTCGGATTTATTTCTAACTCAGTGGCAGAGTCCAGCATCTTGCCAAGAGGACCAGGCCATCTGTTGTTTGAAAGAGTCTTGCCATCCAGCTCCTGGATCAGATGTCTGAGTGGCAACTCGTTGGTGTGGAGGTCACAAAGAATCCAGACCAGCTTCCTCCCAATCTTCCGCTCTATCCACTGTATGACCCCCTTGCCACCCTGTGTTCGTGTTGGTGCTGTCCCTCCAATGGCCTGCAGGGTCTGGTCTACGTTCCTCTCTCTGAGCCAGTTCACAATGTTATCTGCCACTATCTCAGCTGGTTTTGATGTCATCTTTCTCTGGAGTGAAATGCCACAAATACTTCCCTCCTGGTTCACTGCAGCAGGAGTAGTGTTCCTCCTTCACCATGGCAGGGAACAACTTGTCAGAATCTCCAACTTTCATGAACACTTTAGTGTCATCCCTTCTCCCATCAAAGAACAAACAATTAATTCCATTTTCTCTTATCCCCTTATCAAACTCCTCTTCTAGGTTACTGACAAGTTTCTCCTGAGCTCTCCTTACTTTGTTATGATCTATCACCAGGTGAACATCATCAGGTGTTATCAAACCACCGTCAACCCAGGCAGCTGTTGCTATCTCTGCAGTTTCTCTGAGACCAGTGTGGTGTCGCATGCTGGCCAGAGCTATGCTCGGGATATCTTTCCTATTTCGAATCTTATGCCTGGAAGGTTTGGGATCATTATTTTCTGGGTTAGGGACAAAGTCACCATTCTCCTGGTCAGCACTCGGATCAGCCATGGGGAAGTCATTAAACTCTGAATCAGCTTGACTCCAATCATCGGCCTTTTTTACCTCACCCTGGGCCTTCTCAAGTCTCTTTTCCTCGGCAACTCTTCTCCTCTTCTGTCTCTCTGTGGCAGCCTCCTGTCTCTTGGACTCCGGAATATCTTGGCTAGAAATCATGAGAGCCCTTATACTGCCAGTCTTCTCTCTCTGTGCTTTGACAAATGCCAGTTCGATCACAGGAATCTTCAGTTCACGCTTGCAAATACAGGAGATGTGGGCCTCGGATTTACAGTCACGATCGCATCCAAACTCAGGACAGAGAAACAATTGGGCACTTGCAAGTAATTATGTCAAATAACTGGTCCAGTTGCTTGGCAAAGCTGTCCTTAACTGCAAGTTTTCCTCTCCCAAGAGAGATATCTCTTGCCTTTTCCCAACTGGCTAGCAGTCTCTCACTAATCTTCTTCTGACTTGTTATGACTGGAGGCTTGAACTGAGCGTTAGCCAGAGTGTACTGTGCCAAGACAGCTTTGGTCATATCACTGGCAATGTCTTTGTTTGTGTAAGTTCTTTGGTTCTTTTCACTGATTTGCCTGATTAAAACACCGTATCTCAAAGCATCTCTCAATGTAGGCAACTCCGACTTCAGGAGCTCTCTCCCAGACCCAAGATAGTGACTGAGATGGCTGGATTTTTGGTTCCTCGTCCTGACACAAGCAGCCATCGCAAATATTATCAACTTATAAATCCATCAGAATCTGAAACAGAAAAAAATATTGTTAGTTGGGTTGTTAAAGAATGAAGTCAGAAAGCAATGTTCACTATTTAATTGTAATGCACTAATGCAGCTGTACGTTAGATTTTCGATAAATTTCACGCTAAAATTTACCGAGCAAAAGGTTGCAAAATATTGAAACTGAAATTATTTTCTGTTTATATACACTAAAATCTACCAAAAAAGTGATGGGCCATTAGTTTTAGCTGATCTTCCCTCCTATGACACACCCTATTATTACAGTGACCTAACGATTTAACACTACTGTTATCTGATCAATGATAAACGGAAAATGTTATGCTGTAAGATAGTTAATTATTCGAGCAATTCGTCTGATCGGTTATTATTTCAGTTTCGTATATCTTGATTTTAATCTTCCTCAAATAAATATGTTGTTATAGTTATATATCAACAATAGCGACACAGATAAAGCAATCAGATTATTCATGAATTAACAGACTGAAGGTAGGATGATAAACACATTTTCTAAATGTATGATAATCATCCAGTTACATGATATAGTCCGACAACCATGGAGAGGAGTACCCCTTAGTGTACGATAATTTGGTCTAAATCATCACACTTTGCCGGGTGTTGTTCCCAACCTTGAGCAGTCCAAGAAATCTAAGATGGCTCCTGATATTAAATAGAGCTATAACTTGAAAACCAAAAGACTTATAAAAACTATTTTGGTGTTAAGTCAAAGGTGTTTCGATATGAAGAATACAAAGGAATGAGAATTTTTTTGATTGGGCCAGTTCTTATTTGCAAAAATCCATTATGGTAGCTGAGAAGGAACAAATGCCATTGTTTTCAAACCCAGAATTATAAAAGTACGATTTTGATACCTAGGTATAAATTTCCAGGTACGAAGAATTCAATAGAATAAGATTTTTTTTTTTTTGCAAAATGACCATTTATTCATTACGTTAGCCCAATATGACAAACATTACAGTACCAGTATAACTACCAGTATGGTCTGATTCATAGAGAAGTCATAACTTTTGAACCGAAAGATATGGACTGTTACGAGTTGGGGATTTAGGATATAGTTAAAAGTCTACCCAGATCCCAACAGGCAATAAAAAAAAAAAAAGACAATCGGACTATAAAAGGGTAGACAAAGGATGCGAGTTTTTGTTGTGTATAATAAAGTACCATAAATTCCTTAACAAAATATTCAGCTATCTATAATTTACCCTTAACCATACTTAACCTAAACATTAACAGTATATACATATTTGTACAACATACAATAATTTGAAGCAACTGGACGTGGGGGAGGCAATATAAGATTACAAATACTTAAGTGCGGAGCTGAGATGGCTGACGAGTAAGGCTGAGTATTGTAGAAGACGGTAGGTAGTCACTGTGCTGTAGGTTTCCAGGATAGGTGATCCTATCCAC
>NW_024716103.1:0-13378 GCF_018991925.1 Homarus americanus | reverse complement strand
CTAAAGTTTCTTTAAGACGTAATCTCCTGTTAACCGGGTCAGGTCCTGGGGGATTTTGTCCAACAACACACTTTTAAGCCCCGACCTCGTATTTCTAGCCCTCACCGCCCGACATTTCAAGCCGTGGTAAGATTCTCAGAAGTTCGAAGGTTAAAATTTTATCACAAACGGGTGACGTGAAAGAGAGTTGAACTTTTCAGAGACGACGATTCAAATAGTAACAAAATTTAGTGACGGACAAATGGACTCTACTCTTACCGAGCCTCAGTTTAACCGAACCTAACCTAACATTCATATAGAAACCCCGAATCCTATTTGGGCTTTAATCCTACATGTTGGGCGGGGGTTGATTGGGGCCTGTTAAGACTGGGGTCCATATCACCTCTGAACGGGGAGATTTGGTCACATGCCTTCAATTTTATTCCTACGGCCGAGGGGAAAGATATATCAATTGGTAGGCTATGCTTGTGTCTATTTGTCTGTCTGTCTGTCCGCATTAACAAAAATACCAGATCAAATTGTCCTCCAGTTTTCAACGTAATTTCTTCTCTTATTGGCACTAAAGGTGTACATATCTGTCGGTCCTACCCGTTCGTCTACCCATCTGCCCTAACACAATCACTAACGTTAGATGTTCTATAATACTAAAACAAAACAAAAAATCGCGTCCTTCCCTTACCCTGTCACTCATACTGCTTACGATAAATTAATTAACAGGTTACCATAATAAGGTTCCTTTTTATAGTCTTGTTGAGGTTCATGAGATAAAGTGGTCCATGAAGAGGCCAAGTGAGTGAGGGCTGGAACCCGAGGGCTACATCAAACTTAATGAAGGTTGGGCATAAAACATATCAGCAGCGGACTCTTGCCTCCGCTGGGCCAGCTGATAGCCTCCCCCAGGCAGCCCGGTAAACAATACGCCTTTCATGCCGCCGCCATCAAAAGATTATGTCAAAGAGTAATACCTTTCATACCTCGGAAGGTAAAGTTTTGCCACTAATATATTTCCTTCGTGTAATAAGTTTTTGTTTATTTTCTAAAAAAAAAAGGACGGACAAGAAAATACAGTACGTGTCATTCATGTAAAGATAAAAATATGGTTTTTCCCAATGTTACTGAAAGATAACCTATAAACTTCTTTGGTCTAGGAGATCTTGCATTAAACTTTAGGATTGTATATCGTTTATGTAAAGACGTCAGCAAGTATGTGTAGGAGGTCTCTCTGGGGGTTAAACTCGGAGAGTCAAATTCATATAATGTAAAGAACTTGATCATCACGCATACTAGTAACTCTGACTAAAAGAACAAGAAAGTTGAAGGCGTGAAGAAATACTTCAGAGCATTATATTATATCCACAGTCTCTCTTGGAAATATATATGTTACGAATGGGATTGGTGTGTTTAGTATAACCCTGTTAGTTCTTGCCAAGACTTGGTCCATCACAAAGATCCCTCTCACAGGTGTCACCCAATCAGAATGGCCCCACTGACACAAGTCAGCCAATGAGCGTAAAGTCTTACACCAAATGTCACCCAATCAGCGTAAACTGCGTTTAGACGTGTCAGCCAATTAGCGACAGGACAACATTTTGACAATGTTGTTTAATATTTATCGCGTACAATTTTGCTCTGTTACTTCTGCCGTTTACAGGACGTGCATAATGGCCAGCAGGCCACAAATATATATAAAATCTAATACCAATAAAACTAAAGTTGAATACAAAAATACAAACAAGTATGTCACATGCCAGCAAGAACATCACATACTGGTTAGAAACCGTAAAGCAGTAGAGGAGTCGTGGGTGCCCGGGTCAGGCTGGACTTTGTGAGGAGCGACTCAGCTGTGACCTGTGTCATTAGGGTGTGTCATACGGAGGCGAATTTTTGTTTTTGAGTTTGAAAAATCGGCCCATGGTATTAATGATGTAGTTCTATGTGCAGAATCATGTGATATCTTCAGATTTGAAAAGTTTTCATTTTTTGCTAGGTAAATTTTAACTTGAAATCTTATGAAAATTCAGTATTCCCACCCTTTTACCAACACCACTAAATAGCTTATTTAAAGTAAAGTAAATGTATCAGGTTAATTTATTAGGACGAAAATGATCCAGAATAGTGAAACGAATGATCTTAACACATTTATTAAATTTAATATTCCTTTAGAAAACAAAATCATCAAATACAAAAACCGGTTTTACTACTACGACCCGGTGTTGCTGCACACCATAGAGAACATGTCTTTCTTGCTTCTGTTTGCAATTTTATCACCTCCCTGCTGGGACATGAGCTCGGATGGCCTTCCCTCCTCTCCTCGCTGTAATATCGTGATTGGCCTCGCTTACCACAGGTATACAATTTATATACTTGGGTAAAAGGAGGGCCAGGCAGGACATGCATGGGGTTGTCCAGAAAGCTCTGACTTGAACATTGGTGAGGCTGCAGGTAGAGGGGGCTCACTGCCAGCCTGATGTTATCCAGATCTATGAGATCAGTGAGGGTCTTGGCACCTAGAGATTGACTTCACAGGAGTCTTCCTGACCCTGAAGGAATCGTCACCAACTGATTCGTCATGCCCAGATCCTCTCATAAGTCTCATATCCAAGATCTTTTTGACTGCCACTCTTCTCTCCTCCTCATCCTTATTGCAGAGCATTGTCTGCAGAACTGCCTCGGGATGAGCATACCAGGAAGATCTCCTCACAGTCTGCTCCACAATCTGAACAACCTTCCTTGGCTGACTCCTCAGGAGCTCAAGCTGGAAGAGAACATGCCTCGGACTTTCGGAGAACGATGACTTAATCATGTCCAAATTTGGCAAGTAGACACTCACGATGAATTGGACAATAAGTCTCAGGTTGTGAAGCTGGTTCCCTTTCAGTTTATGATGGAAATGCACTCAAATTTGCAGAACCTGAGAGCCGTTGTAGAGCCACCTAGAATGAGACTGACCTATCTGCAGGTAAGCAAGTCTATCAGGCATGACCCCAGTTTTGATGGCACTGCAAATCATGCAACCATAGTACTGGTCAGTACTCAGGTCGTCAATGACAGTATGTGCAAGCTCAACGAGTGGAGGGCCAACTGTGATTTTTTCAAAGCTCGGATTTATTTCTAACTCAGTGGCAGAGTCCAGCATCTTGCCAAGAGGACCAGACCATCTGTTGTTTGAAAGAGTCTTGCCATCCAGCTCCTGGATCAGATGTCTGAGTGGCAACTCGTTGGTGTGGAGGTCACAAACAACCCAGACCAGCTTCCTCCCAATCTTCCGCTCTATCCACTGTATGACCCCCCTTGCCACCCTGTGTTCGTGTTGGTGCTGTCCCCTCCAATGGCCTGCAGGGTCTGGTCTACGTTCCTCTCTCTGAGCCAGTTCACAATGTTATCTGCCACTATCTCAGCTGGTTTCCTGATGTCATCTTTCTCTGGAGTGAAATGCCACAAATACTTCCCTCCTGGTTCACTGCAGCAGGAGTAGTGTTCCTCCTTCACCATGGCAGGGAACAACTTGTCAGAATTTCCAACTTTCATGAACACTTTAGTGTCATCCCTTCTCCCATCAAAGAACAAATAATTGATTCCATTTTCTTTATCCCCTTATCAAACTCCTCTTGAAGTACTACCAAGTTTCTCCTGAGCCTCCTTACTTTGGTTATGGCCATCAGGTGAACATCATCAGGTGTTATCAAACCACTGTCAATCCAGGCAGCTGTTGGCCCTGCAGTTTTCTGAGACCAGTGTGGCCGCATGCTGGCCATGGGGAAGTCATTAAACTTTGAATCAGCTTGACTCCAATCATCGGCCTTTTTTACCTCACCCTGGGCCTTCTCAAGTCTCTTTTCCTCGGCAACTCTTCTCCTCTTCTGCCTCTCTGTGGCAGCCTCCTGTCTCTTGGACTCCGGAATATCTTGGCTAGAAATCATGAGAGCCCCTATACTGCCAGTCTTCTCTCTCTGTGCTTTGACAAATGCCAGTTCGATCACAGGAATCTTCAGTTCACGCCTGCAAATACAGGAGATGTGGGCCTCGGATTTACAGTCACGATCGCATCCAAACTCAGGACAGAGAACAATTGGGCACTTGCAAGTAATTATGTCAAATAACTGGTCCAGTTGCTTGGCAGCTGTCCTTAACTGCAAGTTTTCCTCTCCCAAGAGAGATATCTCTTGCCTTTTCCCAACTGGCTAGCAGTCTCACTAATCTTCTTCTGACTTGTTATGACTGGAGGCTTGAACTGAGCGTTAGCTAGAGGTACTGTGCCAAGACAGCTTTGGTCATATCACTGGCAATGTCTTTGTTTGTGTAAGTTCTTTGGTTCTTTTCACTGATTTGCCTGATTAAAACACCGTATCTCAAAGCATCTCTCAATGTAGGCAACTCCGACTTCAGGAGCTCTCTCCAGACCCAAGATAGTGACTGAGATGGCTGGATTTTTGGTTCCTCGTCCTGACACAAGCAGCCATCGCAAATATTATCAACTTATAAATGCATCAGAATCTGAAACAGAAAAAAATATTGTTAGTTGGGTTGTTAAAGAATGAAGTCAGAAAGCAATGTTCACTATTTAATTGTAATGCACTAATGCAGCTGTACGTTAGATTTTCGATAAATTTCACGCTAAAATTTACCTAGCAAAAAGTTGAAAAATATTGAAACTGAAATTATTTTTTGTTTATATACACTAAAATCTACCAAAAAAGTGATGGGCCATTAGTTTTAGCTGATCTTCCTTCCTATGACACACCCTAATGGGTCACTCATGAGTCTTTGAGCGACTGACGCCATAGGTAGACTGGTAGATGTGTCACTCATGAGCGTATGAGTGACTGACAGGGAGTAGAAATTACACATAAAATAATAACCATGAAAGGAGGTCGAAACTTCACCGGAAACAATGGCCTCAAGGGAGGTAGAAATTTCACGGGTTGGCAGGTACTAACAATCTACCTTATTTGTTTATGTTAAAGAAGCCTTTGAAATGTTGATGAGGTATTACACAGGGAAAAAATACGCCCCCACCCCCTCCTCCCTTCTCTCACCCTTCCTCTCTCTCCCTCGTTTTCCGCCTCTCAAAGCTTAAGACGAGTTAACAAGCCGTCTGTAATGAATGTGCTTTGTGTTGGGGTGTATCGTTGAGAGAAATTCAATAAAAAATTTTCAATTTCAATTGTTTATTCCTTGATGGAGGAAGCGAGATCCTAGCGCTGTCACTAGGTACCCCTGTACAATGACACCAGAAGCATCTGGCAAGTGTGACAAGTATATACAGTATAAATATTATAAAGAGGCTTACTAAAGCCTAAGGAAGGATGGATATTCCTTTAGCACATAATCAATGTTATTTACAAAATATCTGGCCAGTATGGGGAGGATCATCGTGTCTCCGTCAGGGGGTCGCGGAGTGGTGGTCCAGCAGGCGTCACGGAAGCGTTGTGTGTGGGGACATCTTAGGAGGTAGTGGATAAGGGTGCGGCTGTCGGGTCTTCTACATAATGCACAAGAGCGTTGCTCAGGGGATGCGGGGATGCCAATCACCCAAGCAAAGTCATACCCAATGATGATACGGGCAGCAATCACGTCCCCTTTCCGCGACCCTTTCCCATAGACGAACGAGAGGTCAGGAAGTTTACGGAGGACATCGTACCAGGTGGGCGGGGAGTCCAGGGGGGTGGCTGCTTCCCGAGCTTCTCTCTGTCAATTCAATAACGAAGGAATATTGTAACAAAATCGGACGTTGGTTGTTGTTGCTGTTGTTGTTGTTGTTGATATTGTTTTAGCTGTTGTTGCTGTTGTTGTTATTCTTGTTGTTGTTGATTATGTTGTTGATATTGTTTAAGTTGTTGTTGCTGTTATTGCGTTATTGTTGCTCTTGTTGTTATTGTTTTATTGAGACAAAATAGAACATTTAACAAAAGTTTATCGTAACATAATCTTACCTTATTATATATTTGGTGGAAGGAATTAACTGAGGCTATTAAACAAAGATGTTGAGGACAGTAGTACAGGTGTTTTGTTTATAATGTGTCAATGAATCATTTAAGAAGTTCAGTGTGTGTGTGTGTGTGTGTGTGTGTGTGTGTGTGTGTGTGTGTGTGTGTGTGTGTGTGTGGAAGTCATCAACTCTCGCTAAGGTGAGGTCGTGTGCTCGTCGAGGGTTACTTGTTGTATGACCTTTTAGAAAGACAGCCAGACAAAAAGGCAGGCGGGCAGGCAGGTAGGCAGACAGGCAGGCAGGCACATACATACATACATATATGCATACATACATACATACATACATACATACATACATACATAAAGAGGGAGACATTTTGTAAAATAAAGAGAGAGAGAGAGAGAGAGAGAGAGAGAGAGACATCCTCCTACACTCAGGATATGGTCTGATAGCCAAGACGTGACCTACCTACTATCACACATCATGTCTCTCTGTGTGGCAGGGAGGGAAGACAGGGAGACTAGGGAGGGCAGGGAGGAGAGGGGATGAAGGCTAGAGGGTAGGGTGGGAACAGAGGGGAGAGGGAGACTAGAGAGGGCAGGGAGGAGAGAGGGGGAATAGTAGGGAGGGTAGGGACGAGAGGAGAGGGAGACTAGGGAGGCCAGGGAGGGAAGAGAGGGAGACTAGGAAGGGCAGAGAGGAGAGGGAAGGAATAGAAGGGAGGGCAGGGAGGGAAGGGCTGTTAGGAGAGGAGAGGGAGACTAAAGAGGGCAGGGAGTAGAGGCGAGGGTGACTAGGGAGGGCAGGGAGGGAAGGGAGGGAGACTAGGAAAGGCAGGGAGGAGAGGAGAGGGATACTAGGGAGGTGAGGGAGGGAAGGGCGGGGAGGAGAGGAGAGGGAGACTAGTAAGGACAGGGAGGGAGGAGAGGGGAAAGATAGTGGGGAGGGAAGAGAGGGAGATCATCACTACACAGTTCATAGCATCATGATACATCATCACTATAGTTCATATCATCACTACACAGTTCATACCATCACTATACATCATCACTATATTTCACATCATAACAACATAGTTCATAGTATCATTACACATCATCACTACACAGCTCATAGCATCACTATACATCATCACTATAGTTCACATCATAACTACATAATTCATAGTATCACTGCACATCATCACTATAGTCCACATGATAACTGTTCATAGTATCACTACACATCATCACTACACAGTTATAGTATCACTACACATCATCACTACGCAGTTAAGCATCACTATAAATCATCACTATAGTTCATATCATAACTACACAGTTCATAGTATCACTTCACATCATCAATACACAGTTCATAGCATCACTATACATCATCACTATAATTCACATCATAACTACATAGTTCATAGTATCACTACACCTCATCACTACACAGTTCATAGCATCACTATACATCATCACTATAGTTCACATCATAACTACATACTTCATAGTATCACTACACATCATCACTACACAGTTCATAGCATCACTATACATCATCACTACACAGTTCATAGCATCACTATACATCATCACTATAGTTCATGTCATAACTACACAGTTCATAGTATCACTACACATCATCACTACACAGTTCATAGCATCACTATACATCATCACTATCTTTCACATCATAACTACACAGTTCATAGTATTACTACACATCATCACTACACAGTTCATAGCATCACTATATATCATCACTATAGTTCACATCATAACTACATACTTCATAGTATCACTACACATCATCACTACACAGTTCATAGCATCACTATACATCATCACTATAGTTCATATCATAACTACACAGGTCATAGTATCACTACACAGTTCATAGCATCACTATATATCATCACTATAGCTCATATCATAACTACACAGTTCATAGTATCACTACACATCATCACTACACAGTTCATAGTATCACTATACATCATCACTCTAGTTCATATCATAACTACGCAGTTCATGGTATCACTACACATCATCACTACACAGTTCATAGTATCACTATACATCATCACTCTAGTTCATATCATAACTACACAGTTCATAGTATCACTACACATCATCACTACAAAGTTCATAGCATCACTATACATCATCACTCTAGTTCATATCATAACTACATAGTTCATAGTATCACTACACGTCATCACTACACAGTTCAGAGCATCACTACACGTCATCACTGTAGTTTACATCATCACTCAGCTCTGTAGTAGCGGGTAACCTCTTACTACATTCTTTCACAAGTGCCAGAGGAGCCTGGGGCACCTGGGGTGCCTTTATTATATATCTATAAAACATTTTCTTTGCAAAATGGGTGATCAGTACAAAAGATTTTTTCAAGAATCCACCAGTCAACTCCGAGGCATGGACGCCGAGTTAGCCGAGGCTTACAACACTTTAAGTGGTGTAAGGGTTGTGGGCTACAGCGTCTCCCTTGAAATTCCCGCCAACACAAACCTAAACTTTGTGTTGGATAAAATTGCAGATCTGGAAGACCTCCGTTACCACAACATGACCGTAGTACAAGGATGCTCGTACCTACGGGAAGAAGTAAAAAAACTGGAGAAGATTCCAGACAAGGGGATAATGTTTTATTATTCCGCCTTGACCGGAAAACAAACTAAGAACGGGTACGTCAAATTTGAATATGTGGTGATTCCACCACTGGCGTTGCAGAAATTCAAAATTTGTTTCAAAAAGGAAAGTTTCGATAGAGAAACTATTTGTGTAATACATTACTTTATTACCGACTCACTCTCCCGCCTGGCCCGCTGCACCACAACAAGTGAGAGTCCCCAGGTGACCGCCGAAAGGGACACACCCCAGGAGGTGGTCAACGAGAGTCACACTCTCCAGGAGGAGGTCAACAAGAGTCACACTCTCCAGGAATTGGTCAAAATGGGAGAATACGACAAAGGTTTTTTCCTGGCAGCTGCTAGCAAACTCCGTAGGGTGGTCGACGAGTTAGCCAAGGCTTACACAAATTTAAGTCGTGTAAGGGTTGTGGGCTGCAGCGTCTCCATTGAAATTCCCCCCTACACAAACGTAAACTTTGTGTTGGATAAAATTGCCGATCTGGAACACCTCGGTTACCATAACATGACCGTAGTACAAGGATGCTCGTTCCTACGGCACCAGGTAAAAATCCTGAGAAATTTACCAGACAAAGGGATAATGTTTTATTATTCCGCCAAGTGCGGAAGACAAACTAAGTACGGGTACGCCAGGTATGAATATGTGGTGTATCCTCCACTGACGTTGAAGAAATTCAAATTAGGCTTTCAAAAAGAATGCTTCAATACAGAAACTATTTGCGTAATGCTAGATAATGCTATTAAATCATAGCAGCTCATCAACAAAGGCCTTGCCTCCTTCACCACAACAAGTGACAGTCCCCAAGTGGTCACCGACAGTGACGCTCCCCAGGAAGTGATCGCCGACAGTGACACTCCCCAGGAGGTGGTCACCGACAGTGACACCCCCATGGCGGTGGTCAGCGACAGTGACACTTCCCAGGAGGTGGTCACCGAAAGTGACGCTCCCCAGGAGGTGGTCACCGACAGTGACACCCCCATGGAGGTGATCACCGACAGTGACACTCCCCTGGAGGTGGTCACCGAAGAGGACACTCCCTTGGAGGTGGTCACTGAAAAGGACACTCCCTTGGAGGTGGTCACCGAAGAGGACACTCCCTTGGAGGTGGTCACCAAAGAGGACACTCTCCTGGAGGTGGTCACCGAAGAGGACACTCCCTGGAGGTGGCTGAAGAGGACACTCCTTTGGAGGTGGGGTTACTGAAGAGACACTCCCTTGGAAGTGGTCAATGAAGAGGACATCCTTGGAAGTGGCCACCGAAGACACTCCTCGGGCTGTGGTCACTGAAGAGACACCCTTGAAGCAGCCCACTGAAGAGGACACTCCCATGGAGGTGGTCACCGAAGAGGACACTCCCCTGGAGGTGGTCACCGAAGAGGACACTCCCTTGGAGGTGGTCACCGAAGAGGACACTCTCTTGGAGGTGGTCACCGAAGAGGACACTCCCTTGGAGGTGGTCACCGAAGAGGACAGTCCCTTGGAGGTGGTCACCGAAGAGGACACTCCCTTGGAGGTGATCACCGAAGAGGACACTCCCCTGGAGGTGGTCACCGAAGAGGACGCTCCCCTGGAGGTGGTCACCGAAGAGGGCACGCCCTTGGAGGTGATCACCGAAGAGGCCACTCCCTTGGAGGTGGTCACCGGAGAGGACACTCCCCTGGAGGTGGTCACCGAAGAGGTCACTCCCCTGGAGGTGGCCACCGAAGGGGATACTCCCTTGGAGGTGGTCACCGAAGAGGACACTCTCTTGGAGGTGGTCACCGAAGAGGACACTCCCTTGGAGGTGGTCACCGAAGAGGACAGTCCCTTGGAGGTGGTCACCGAAGAGGACACTCCCTTGGAGGTGATCACCGAAGAGGACACTCCCCTGGAGGTGGTCACCGAAGAGGGCACGCCCTTGGAGGTGATCACCGAAGAGGCCACTCCCTTGGAGGTGGTCACCGGAGAGGACACTCCCCTGGAGGTGGTCACCGAAGAGGTCACTCCCCTGGAGGTGGCCACCGAAGGGGATTCTCCCCAAGAAGTGCCCCGTAGAGCTGCTGCACAAAAGCTCCGGGCCAATAGGCCTCCTCACCAGGCCAAGAATACCTTTGTCCCAGGGGCCAAAGGTCATCTCAAATCATAGGCTGAGCACCCAGCTAACAGGGTCGCTGAAGCCCGTAAAGCTGCTGCCCAACAGGCCCGGGCCATAGCCATGGAGCACCGCCTGAAAACTCGGGCCAAGAATACCTTGGTCCCAGGGGCCAAAGGAAATCTCAAATCAAAGGCTGAGCACCCAACTAACAGGGTCGCTGAAGCCCGTAAAGCTGCTGCCCAACATGGCCATGCCATGGCCAAGGAGCGCCGCCTGAAAACTGCTATGAAACAAAAGTGATTAATCCACGTTGTTTTCTTTTTGTTTATGTTTTTGTGTAAACTAAAAATAAAGTATAAATTAATATTATTTGTATAATTACTCCACAAATAACTAATAAAGCATCTCCTGCATACAATTCTTACTGCACGTACTTATCACATATATACAGAACTGATAATACCTGGGTATGAATAACACTTTAAAATAGCCCAACTCTCATATACAAACATATCACTCACCGGGGTATTCTGTCTTACTGTCCAAGCATTTTCCTAGTTTATGGCCAACAATATATATATATATATATAAATATATATATATATATATATATATATATATATATATATACATATATTATATATATATATATATATATATATATATATAGTTATATATATATATATGAGCATGTTATATACATATATATATATATATATATATATATATATATATATATATATATATATATATATATGTTATATATATATATATATATGTTGAGTAACCACAAGGAAAGAAGAAAACACGAAGTTCCCAAGCGCTTTCGTGTAATTCACATGTTCAGGGGTGAGTTAACTTTTGAGAAAAGGAAAGGGTAAAGGAAAGAGAGAGTGAGAAGGCCATCAATAGTAATCATTCGGGAAATTTAGCTGTGAAAGATAAAGTTACAGTCAGTCTAATTGAACTGCCGCGTCTTTGGCAGAGTTTACTACAAAGGTCCCTACTGTGACCCCCCCCCCTTCTCTCTCTCTCTCTCACACACACACACACACACACACATACACACACATACACACACACACACAGGGTGACCCGGTCCAGCACGTGTCATAGACCACAGCTGGGGTGGGGAGGACAAGAATTTGATAACAGCCTCCAGGGGTAAAAGTGAATTTCATTGGTAAAAATGGGAGACAGTTACTTATAGGTGAGAGAGTAAAGATAAAGCTTTGTTGACGTGTGTGTGTGTGTGTGTGTGTGTGTGTGTGTGTGTGTGTGTGTGTGTGTGTGTGTTTTAGGGGAAGGAGACTAAGTTAGGGAGAGTTGAAAGTGCTTGAGCAAACAAAGAGAACAATAAGAAAATAATTGAAAGAGAAGAACAACAACAAAACAAAGGTAAAATCATAACCCAAATAAAGACAGGAATGACCTGCTGGTACTGTAGACTTAACTCACAAATCTCAAAGACCTCAACCCGAGAATGACAAACAAAAAGACAGTCAAATAGACGCGGTGTGGCCTGGGAGAGCACGCAGCCAGACACTTATTAACATTGGCTTGGATCAAATTTGCATGTGGGTTGAGACAGACATTCTGCTTGTCACCCTCAGACCACACCCAGGTGAGTGTTCCTCTGATGGGGTGATGCGTGCCGCAGGGTTGTCAAAAACCATTCTTGTTGTTTTAATGCTGTAGCCGTAAATTTTAAATCGCTTTAATGTACAATATCTTAAAACATAGATCATTTTTCTATATAAACACGTTAGTGTTGTCTTAAAAAAAATGCACTTGAGTGGCTCACGCCATAGATGTGTCAGTCATTAATGTTTCAGCGACTGACGCAGGTGGGAAGACTGGTCTATGGGTCACTCATGAGTCTTTGAGCGACTGACGCCATAGGTAGACTGGTAGATGTGTCACTCATGAGCGTATGAGTGACTGACAGGGAATAGAAATTACACATAAAATAATAACCATGAAAGGAGGTCGAAACTTCACCGGAAACAATGGCCTCAAGGGAGGTAGAAATTTCACGGGTTGGCAGGTACTAACATTCTACCTTATTTGTTTATGGTAAAGAAGCGTTTGAAATGTTGATGAGGTATTACACAGGGAGAAAATACGCCCCCACCCCCTCCTCCCTTCTCTCACCCTTCCTCTCTCTCCCTCGTTTTCCGCCTCTCAAAGCTTAAGACGAGTTAACAAGTCGTCTGTAATGAATGTGCTTTGTGTTGAGGTGTATCGTTGAGAGAAATTCAATAAAAAAATTTCAATTTCAATTGTTTATTCCTTGATGGAGGAAGCGAGATCCTAGCGCTGTCACTAGGTACCCCTGTACATTGACACCAGAAGCATCTGGCAAGTGTGACAAGTATATACAGTATAAATAATATAAAGAGGCTTACTAAAGCCTAAGGAAGGCTGGATATTCCTTTAGCACATAATCAATGTTATTTACAAAATATCTGGCCAGTATGGGGAGGATCATCGTGTCTCCGTCAGGGGGTCGTGGAGTGGTGGTCCAGCAGGCGTCACGGAAGCGTTGTGTGTGGGGACATCTTAGGAGGTAGTGGATAAGGGTGCTGCTGTCGTGTCTTCTGCATAATGCACAAGAGCGTTGCTCAGGGGATGCGGGGATACTAATCTCCCAAGCAAAGTCATACCCAATGATGATACGGGCAGCTATCACGTCCCTTTTCCGCGACCCTTTCCCAT